>NC_142877.1:27782500-27934015 GCF_051225735.1 Oryctolagus cuniculus
ACAAAGATGTATAGACAGAAATCATAAGCACACAGTTCCGTGGGTATCACAAGGGGAACGCACTGAGCTACCCAGCATCCGGTGTCCAGACCAGGAATCAGCCTCTCCCCGAGGAGCTCCCAGTCTTGGTGCCACCAGCGGCTCCCGGGTCACGGAGAAACACGTCTGCCTTCCATCCCCTCTTTACTCTCACGGAGTTAGGTCTTCAAGAACTTCCAAAAAGAATATTAGCGGGGGACCGCGGAGGGGTGGTCAGAGGACTGGGCCCCTCCCCATTTTATCAGAAAATGACAAAAGCAGTGGCCCCACACAAGGCCTCAGGAGCTCTGCACACAGCACCCATGGCAGCCCGCCCAGCAGCTGTCCTTCAGCCACAATTCCCAAGGGAGGAAGTGCCACTCGGCCCCAGCCCTGTCTCCAGGGCCACAGCAGCAGATCCGGGACGTAAAGACCCAGGTCCGTCCGCCCAGAGCACCTGCACTGCTTTCTCTCTCTCTCTCTCTCTCTCTCTCTCTCTCTCTCTCTCTCTCTCTCTGCCTTTTGTTCTGCAAGTCTAGGGATCCGCTCAGGAAAGCAGCAGAAAGTTGTCATGACAACCTCAGGTTTCCTGACACCCAGTGGGCCTGATTTCTGGCAGAGGAAGCTGCCTTCTGAGATGTCCCAGAACCAAGGGCGCGTGAGCCGCAGGACTCAGGAGCTGAGCTGGAGCCGGCTGGCAAGTGTGGTTGCAGGTCCTACCCGCAGGGAGCTCAGAGCCTCAGCAAAGCGAGTTCATAAACAGAGCAGCTTGCAAATCCTGGAGGAGGGGCTGCAGGAGTGCCAAGGAGTACCCCCAGCCCAGCCTCTCCCCAAGGCTCTGATTAGTCCAGGAAAGCTTCCTGGAGGAGGAGCCATGCACACGTGACAACAGTGAGTTTCAGAGAATAGAGTTCCTCTTGCTAATTTATGCAAAGGGATTTATCCTGGACTGTGAAGTGGTGTGCAGGCTGTTGGATGAGTTGGAGAAACAGTCCCTGTGCTCACCTTTCTGGAAGAGTTCCCAGAGCCATGCTGTGGAGCTGGGTGACCAGGCGAGTTAGTACCCTGCCATGATCAGGAAGCTGCCTGGCGAAGTGAGAGACAGCTGCTATGCTGCTGTTTGTTCCAGAACCACGGTGTCGCTGCTGTAAGCCAAAAGGGTAAAGAAAACGCTCTGTGTCCTGCCCTCTCCCACTGCCCTGAGTTCTAGGTGTAAGTCTTGCACAAGCACATCTGATTGGCCAAATGATTACATCCAAACTCCTGGCTGCCCCAGAGCCTGGCCCATGGGTGTTTATCTTTACGTTCGCCATGGGGCAGAAAGACACACTGGACCGTGGCAGAATTTGCAGCGAAGCCGCTTGGTTCTGCCGGAGTCTCTGTGGGGAGATCTGTGCTGAGATGTCATAGACACGGTGCCATTCAGATTTCCTATTTCATCTGGTGCCGGTTTGGGTCAACTGTGTTTTCCAAGGAATTTTCATTCCATGTATGTTGTTCAACTTGTTAGTAGTCCAGATTATCAATCAAGCCAATCGGGGCTGGCGCTGTGGCGTAGCAGGTAAAGCTGCCGCCTGCAATGCCGGCATTCTGTACTGGTGTTGGTTCTGAATCCTGGCTGCTCCACTTCCGATCCAGCTCTCTGCTGCGGCCTGGAAAAGCAGTGGAGGACGGCCCAAGGGCTTGGGCCCCTGCACCCATGTGGAAGACCTGGAGGAAGCTCCCAGCTCCTGGCTTCGGACCAGCCCAGCCCTTGACCATCTGGGGAGTGAACCAGCAGATGGGCGATCTCTCCCTGTCTCTCTCTCTCTGTAACTCTGCCTTTCAAATAAATACATCAGAAATAAATAAATCGATCAAGCCGATGCACTATGTTCACTCTGCCTGCATCAACTCTGTTCTCAGAGCTGCGAGCTGCATGAGCGCTTGGCCAGCTGCTGAGACACTGACAAGGCATAAAGGGGCAAGGGGACGCGCGAGAGGCATCTCTGAACTGAGGCCGGCGCTAGCGCCTTCGGGCAGGACGCATGGCCCCACGTCTCTCAACCCACAGCTGCAGAAGCTGAAGTGTGGTGTATACTGGGGAGCCTGCGTGTTTCCTGAGTGCAGGGGACACCCGTGGGGATGCCTTCTCTAACTCTCCCTGGAAACAGGACCTAGGCTGACAGGCTTAAGCACAGGGACCCCAATCCCACTCACTGGATGCACACGGCAGATTGGGTCACGGGCAGATTCCCCGGTCCTCTCTCCCGGGAGCACTGCCTGGGGATGGAGAACTTAGTCTGAGCCGTCTGTTGAACGGAGCACAGCCCTCAGCGGCCTTGGTGGAGAACGCTGGTGTGCACAGAGGAAGAGCAGAACAGGTGCAGCCGGTGAGAGACAGTCAAAGCTGTTGGGCCCAGGGGCTCTGCCTCTGTCTTCCAGGCTCCAGCGGAAGCACCTGAAGCCTCATGTCTTTGCCCTTGGGCTGCCTTCGGGTGCAGGAGGGGAACCCTCCGCAGGTGCACCCTGAGTAGGCATTTGCATAAAGAAGGTGGCACAGCAGATTAAGCTGTGACTTGTGACCCCAGCATCTCGCATCCGAGCACAGGTTCGAGACCCTGGATCCAGCTCCCAGCTAATGCTCCAGCGAAAGCGGCATAAGATGGCCCAAGTGCTTGGGCTGCTGCCACCCACGTGGGAGACCTGGATGGAGCTCCTGGCTCCTGGCTTCAGCCTGGCCCAGCCCTGGTTGTGAGGGCCAGCAGATGGATGATCCCGTTATCTCCCCCTGCCCCTCTGGTGCCATAACTTTCAAATAAACAGACAAACAAGACTTAAAAAAGAAGGTCATGACAAAGAAGGCATGATAAGGCTCAACAGCTGGGCGTTGTCTCAAATAGCAATACCGGGAACTTGCGGCAGGAGATGTGGGTCAGTGGGGAGCTCCTGCTTGCTCAAGCTAGTGAGGACCAAACAGCTTCCAACCAGCCTGTTTTGGTCTAGCCTCACCCCACTCCCCCGCGGAGCGCCCCTTCACCACCCCCTGCACAGCTGAATGTGCGTAGGCGTGGGCGTGGGCGGGGGTGAGGGGGTGGGGAGGTACTGCCTGGTGTTGCGGTTTCATGGGAGACTGCTTCCCTGAGAACTGGGCTTTGCTCCAGCCAGGAAGGTGCGACAAGACCGCAGGTGCGGGGAGGGCGCGAGGAGCAGAGCGCTGCGGATCTGGGCTGCGAAGGGGTGCTCAGAACAGAGTTCGCTCATGCGGTCTGACGTCATGGGACGCCTCCCCACGACGCCCCCTTTCTAAAGGCTGCTGTTTTCTCAGAGGCTCCGTGTGGATTTGCTTTCTTTAATTTGGCTGAGGCTTGTGGCGAAGGCGGAGAGGATGGAGCCGGATGGGGGACAGTTGAGGGGACTTGGAGCCGAGTGGGCGTCACTTGTGAAAACAGGTGCGTGCCGAAAGCCGACGTGGCATGGAGGGCGCCAGCCACCTGCTTCCCAAGCGCTGTACATGCGCAGATGCCTCGAGGACGCCTCCAGCAGGGAGTGCAGCCGAGACTTCCGGCCAATCTCCCTTAGATCTCAAGGGGCAGGGGGGCCCAGCCGACACCGGGGTTAGAGGCAGAGATCGCAGCTCCCAGCGTTCATCCCTGAGAACAGCAGCGGCTGCTTCTGGGGAAGACACCAGTATGTCCAGACCCACTAAAGGAATCAAACATAGGCTAAGCCTATACCAACAGCCCCGCTCCCCACTTTCCCAGTTAAGGGGGTCCTTGTCACCCACTTCTGGCTAGTAAGACATAACCAGGGGCCCGCGCTGTGGCGTAGCTGGTAAAGCCGCCACCTGCAGTGCCGGCATGCCATATGGGCGCCTGTTCGAGTCCCAGCTGCTCCACTTCGGATCCAGCTCTCTGCTGTGGCCTGAGAAAGCAGTGGAAGATGGTCCAAGTCCTTGGGCCCCTGCACGTGCATGGAAGACCCAGAAGAAGCTCCTGGCTTCGGGTCAGCACAGCTGTGGCCATTGAGGCCATTTGGGATGTGACCCATCATATGGAAGACCTCTCTCTCTCTCTTTCTCTGTCTGTCTCTCTCTCTGACTCTGCCTCTGCCTCTCTGCAAATCTGCTTTCGTCTGCCAAGTTGGGTGTAGAGTGGGAGTGAAGATTCTGGAAGCATTTGTTTTTCCCTCCTGCTCTGAGCACAGCCAAGATGGTTGGTGTGGTAGCAGCCATCTCACCATGAGGCAAAGACCAAGAGACTCGGAGTCATAAACAAAACCAGCAGCCACCTGCCTTTGGCCTTGTTATATTGGAAAGACAGCCCCCTGCCAGTTTATGGCCACCAAAGCTGGGCCATCTGCTTCCTGCACCGAACCCACTTCTCACCAGTGCAGAGGTGGTTGAAGGAAACCGCTCCCCAGACGACTTGGTCTTCCTCGTGTTGGAGAATTAAAGAGAAATTCTGAGTACGAAACAACCAGCTGCCTGGAAGCACAGGCTCGGCTGCAGCCCCAGCGGAGAACAGAATGGAACCACCGAATCTCATCGCCAAAGGCTCAGAACAGCCCCCCGGGGGGCGCCAGAATGAACAGCGCATCTCATCTCCAGCTCCTGCACCAGCGAAGCCACAGGATCGTCCTGGAGGAAGGGGGTTCAGAGAGATGGGAGGAGAGGGGGTGCCGCCTGCCGCCCGCAGATTGGCAGTAGGCATTCACGGGCAAGAAGAACCGACCAGAGCGACGCCTTCAGCCCCTGTTTTACATAGGAGAAGACAGGCAAGATGAAAGTTTGAAGAGCTTTGTGAATGTTTAATTGCTTCATTCATCCAATATTTATTAAGTACCTACTGCATACCAGGTCCTGTGCTGCGTGTCAGCGAGAAGGTGCCTGGCGTCTAACGGGGCCCATCGGCCCCGGCACAGATAGCTACGACAGAAACCCAGGGGCATCTGGGACTCTATGCAGAGGAACAGAGGCATGAGTGTCTTGAGAAGGGAGATGACTTTGACCTGATGTTGCCGGTGGAGGGGAGGACGTGGCTCCTCATGTGGCTGGGCCGACCAAGAGCAGAGGAGAGAGAGGGAAAAGAGAGGCTCCAGTGGGGAGGGGGCGCTGCTCCTGATCCGTCCCCAGCACCTCGAACGTGTTCATCGGGCGCCCTGGGCTCATCGGGCGCCCTGGGCAGCTTAGAGCTGTAGGTGGGGGAGCTACTGCCATTTCCCCCGAGACGCTGAGGCGTAGGGAGCAGCAGTACTGCCCGGGGCCTCACAGGCAGCGCGGGCAAGTCAGGATTGGAGCCTGTTTATGTCTAAATGCAAACCCAGGCTGAATCCCCTGCAGTCAGAACACATTCCGTCAGCCCAAGTAAAAGAGACAGGCAGAGAAGGGGAGTCCAGGGCCCTGTGGCCGAGGGGCAGGAGGCAGGTTCCCATGAGGCTGGAACCCAGCAGCTCGCGTGCCCTTGCGCCCGCAGAGCTGCAGCCCCGTGTCTGCTCTGTCAGAGACCTGCCTGGGCGTTGCTGTGCACACAGCGGCGTCTGCTCCGGACCTTGCGCCGGAACCGTGACGTCAGCTCCGTCAGCCCTTGTGGGAGAGCCGAAACACGCGTCGCCTTTCTAGAAATCTGCAGCCGTGCCCTCACATCTCACTGGCTCAGGGGGAGGTCGGGTGAGCACCCCTGAGATATTGGGGTGGGTCCCCCGATGGGGACTTTTATACACAGAAAGTATTACTTTCGATTTTAAATTTAATATTGAATGTATTCAGGTTAGAAATAAAAGCCTAGTTTGTTAAACTTTTAAGTTCAACTTATAAGTCTTTTTTAAGAGATTTATTTTATTTATTTGAAAGACAAAGTTACAGAGAGGTAGAGTTAGAGAGAGAGAGAGAGAGAGAGAGAGAGGTCTTCCAGCTACTTCACTCCCCAAACAGCTATAACAGCTGGAGCTGGGCCAATCCAAAGCCAGGAGCCAGGAGCAACCTCTGGGTCTCTCATGTGGGTGCAAGGACCCAAGCACTTGGGCCATCCACCACTGCCTTCCTAAGCACATCAGCAGAGAGCTGGATCAGAAGTGGAGCAGCTGGGACTTAAACCGGTGCCCATATGGGATGCTGGTACTGCAGGCCAGAGCTTTAACTCACTGTGCCACAGCCTTGGCCCCTTAACTTATAAATCTTAATATTTTACCAAGGAATTGTTCCTCAGCCCACCCCCCCCACCCCCGCCACACACACACACACACACACACACACAGTTCTTGTCATGTGAGGCTTTTCCCCCCAAAGTCTCCATAGTGGTCCATTTCTGTTCCTTGTGGCCAGGAGCATCCTGATTGCTCTCGAATGTCTCAAAGCTTGAAGCAAGGCCCACAGGGCTTTATTAACTCAAGGGGTGACATCGGGTAAGGCCTTACTCACCAGACATTCAGTCACAGCCCCGGGACCCTCCATGCTGTTGTGTTTCGTCCCCGGCGTGTTCCTGCCACTGTAGTGTGATGGCCTTCAGCCGGAAGCCAGGCTTCAGTTCCTCCTTTCAGTGTTCCCACGCTTTGACACTGGGCCTGCCACTGAGTAGGTGGCCGGAACGTGAATGACCAAATGAGGAGCTAGCACTGGGGGAGCTTCGTGGCTTTCCGAGCGGTCACCCTTCAGCGTGTCCTTGTCCTTGCAGGTCTCCCACGCCCAGTGGGAGTTTGGCGTGGAAACCCGGTCTGCACCCCTGGCCCCGTCTGTTCTCTGCTGAGATGGCTAACGGCGTGGGGATTGGCTGAGAGCTGCCTTTTTTTCTACCGCATTGCCGAACAACCCTGGGCGTGTGGCTTTCCTGCTCAGTACCGCGGCGTTCATCTGCTTGCTGGCACAAAGGATGCTGGTCGGCATTACATTGTGTAATAGCAACTAATGTTGTTGGATGGCTCGGGGAGCTTCAAAGACTTTGTGGGGGAAAAAGTGGAACCAAAAATTTAGTTCAGGAAGTGGTTGTTTCACCTAAAGACTAGGATGCTCACCTCCTACGTCAGGGCGCCTGGGTTGAATCCTGGCTCTGGCGCCTGAGGCCGGCTTCCTGCCCGTGGCTCAAATAATTAGGCTCCTGCCAACACGGGAGGTTTGGATTGTGTTGCTGGTTCCTGGCTCTGGCCTGACCCTGGCCAGCATTTAAGGATTGAACCAGTAGGGAGTAGCTCTCAGCCTACCCATCTGTTTCTCTGAAATTTTTACAACTGTTTTAAATTTTGTAAAAGGCTAAGTTTATGTTGGCATAAAAAAAAATCATTGAAATTCATGCCTAGCTTTGGTGTAATATGCATTGTCCGTGACCTTTCTGTGAATGTAGCTTGAGTCATGTCAAGTGGGGGAAGTTCAAATAGGGGAAGAAGAATGGGTGGCGGGTGACGCTTGAGCTGAGGGGCCAGGGAGGCCTCCCCTGAGGAGGTGGCATTTGACAGAGACCTGCACCAGGGACAGAGCAAGGCCCTGAAACACCTGGAGAAGGGCACTCCCGGCAGGGCAGGGGCTGGTGCCAGGGCCTTGCGCAAGGTCCATGGAGTTCAGTGCACCTGCCGAGCACTGGGGAGGCCCTGGGAGCCCTGCGGTGAGTCAGGGGACCAGCTGGAGTGTGGGGGCAGGACAGCAAGGACGCTGACAGCCGCACACCCTCTCCTTGCGCTTAAATGGATTTGTAGTCCTCCCTCTGAGGTCCTGTACTTGAGAACAATGGAGACAGAAATGAGTCAGTTTTAGAGGCCACTTGGGCCCACTCACCAACACCCTTGCACGGGTCAAGCGGGCTCACGCTGCTCACCCGCTCCAGAAGTGCTTCTGGCTTCAGAACTGTTTGTAAGAGAAGCACTTCTTAAATGTGGATTCGAGGGGCAGGGAAATAGAACTCCCACCTGCTGGTTCACTCCCCAGATGCTCGCAAAGGCCCGGACTGTGGCCAGGTCAACACCAGGAGCCAGAAACTGAGTCCAGGTCTCCCTCAAGGGTGGCAGGAGCCCAGTTACTGAAGCCATCACTACCACCACCCATAATCTGCATTGCAGGAAGTTGGGGTCAGGAGCTGGGGCCAGGACTCGATCTTAGGCCCTCTGATGGGGGACCCGGGCACACCAACCTCCGGGCTAAAAGCCTGTTCCAGAAGCACTTTTTTATTGTTTTACTTGAGAGGCAGAATTATAGACAGAGAGAGGGAAAGACAAAAAGAAAGGTTTCTCATCCTCTGGTGTACTCCCCAAATGCACGCAACAGCTGGAGCTGAGCCCATCAGGAGCCAGGAGCTTCCCAGGTCTCCCACATGTGTGCAGGGGCCAAGGACTTGGGCCATCCTCCACTGCTTTCCCAGGCCACAGCAGAGAGGTGGGTTGGAAGCAGAGCAGCCGGGACTCGAACCAGCACCCAGAAACACTTTTTGAAACCAGCTTTCTCTCTCCTCTACTCTCCAATGCCTACCTTTTTTTTTTTCCACTTTTTTTTTTTTTTTTTTTTTTTTGACAGGCAGAGTGGACAGTGAGAGAGAGAGACAGAGAGAAAGGTCTTCCTTTTGCCATTGGTTCACCCTCCAATGGCTGCCGCGGCCGGCGCACCGCGCTGATCCGATGGCAGGAGCCAGGTACTTATCCTGGTCTCCCATGGGGTGCAGGGCCCAAGCACTTGGGCCATCCTCCACTGCACTCCCTGGCCACAGCAGAGGGCTGGCCTGGAAGAGGGGCAACCGGGACAGAATCCGGCACCCCGACCGGGACTAGAACCCGGTGTGCCAGTGCCGCAAGGCAGAGGATTAGCCTAGTGAGCCGCGGCGCCGGCCTCCAATGCCTACCTATTGATTATGTCTGTGGAATAAACTGGACAAGTCAACCAGAGATCAGGAAGACTCCTTGGGCACCTCAAGGGCAGGAGGACTCCATGGAGACTGACCCAGAGACTGCAGAAGCCCCCGCGCACCCACCCTGGAGAGGCTGCAGCTGGGTGTCCTGAGCGAGCGCCAGCGTCGCCTGACACACCTGCCGAGATGCACATGGCCTGCCCCTCCTTCAGAGCAGCCGATCTGGCAAGTGTGGAGCGAGGCCCGAGAACATTCCCGGGGGATGCTGTGGCTGCCAGGCTGGGAGCACACACGCTGAGAACCAGTGGTGTATCCCACACGCCCTTCCTGCAGCAGGACTTCCTGTGACCTTCCCCACCGTGAGGTTCCTTTCCCGGGCCTGCCTCGAAGCGCTGTGTCTGGCCATCCTCCACTGCACTCCCTGGCCACAGCAGAGAGCTGGACTGGAAGAGGGGCAACAGGGACAGAATCCGGAGCCTCGACTGGGACTAGAACCCGGTGTGCCGGCGCCGCAAGGCGGAGGATTAGCCTAGTGAGCCGCAGCGCCGGCCTCTCTCGCTCTC
Organism: Oryctolagus cuniculus; assembly: GCF_051225735.1. Classification (NCBI taxonomy): domain Eukaryota; kingdom Metazoa; phylum Chordata; class Mammalia; order Lagomorpha; family Leporidae; genus Oryctolagus; species Oryctolagus cuniculus. The sequence continues at coordinate 27,791,883 of NC_142877.1, forward strand.
TTTCTCTCCACATCTCTCTTCCTAACCAGTGGTGTCGGCTCAGATGAGTCCCCTTTCTCTGGACTTCAGAATTCTCAAGGCAAACACAAGGTAGCAGGACTGAAGCCCTCCTTTGGTAGAATCCATGGATGTGCAGAGGCCGCCTGTGGTCGCCACTGCACTTAGCACACCCGCCAGTTCCCAAGCGCCAGCCTGCAGCCGCGTCTCCAGCCTGTCTGCGGCCCCTCTGTCTGCACACAAACACGCACGTGTGTGTGCTCATGCCCTCCTGTGCACCGCTTGAATGTGTTCCCTGAAGTTCATGTGTTGGAAACTTGATCCTGAGCTCAGAGATCTTCAAGGTCAGACGTTAGGGGTGACTCAGGTTTGAGGACTCTGCCCCCACGAATGGATCGATGTCATTTTCGAGAGGACTGGGCTGGTGGTCACGAGAGTAGATTTGTTAGGCCCTCTCTTGCTGTCTCGCTCTGGCTCTTCCTGGCCCCGCTTCCTTCTGCCGTGGATTGAGGCAGCATGAAGGCCCTTGCCTGTTGCTGGTACCATGCTCTTAGATTTCCCAGCTTCCAGAACCAAGAGCCAAAGAAGTCTCAGTTCTTTACAGATCCCCGGTTTCCAGCGTTCTGTTATAGCATCGGACAATGGACTAAGATCCAGTACATTGGCGGAGCTCCTCCCCTGCCTGCCCAGCCTCTGCCAGGGCTGCCGGAGCAAAGCTTCCCTGCAGTGCCTTCGCCCACCTTCTCCAAGGGGTGGAATTCCGCCCCGGGGAGTCCTCGCCCAGCTTCTCCCCAAAGGTCTCCCTGCAGGCTCTCCTCTCCGCACCCCAAGTGGTGTCGCTCATTCGCTCCTTGTCTCCTTTAGCGTTTTAAGTACGTTTAGTGGGGGTGGTTCAGAAGCCTGGTTCCAGAAAGTTCTGTGACATCGAACCAGTTAGACCTCAATTATGCGTCATCTATGAAACGTCAGGGAGGTCTTCCCCAGCCTCATGTTATATTGCCCCCTTTCCTGATTTATCATATAATTATTATAATAGGACGTAGGTGGGAGATGACGCTGGCTCCCAGCGTGGGCTCACGAAGGGGTAAAGAGTTAACCTGCCCTCAGGGGAGTGCCCAACACACAGTCGGTGTGGAGTTAATCTCAGCTCTGGTTCTTCTGGCATCATTGTGGTAAGTATTCGAGAGTGCAACGCCCTCCCGACTCTACCGAGGCAGAGTAGACAGCTCCGAGCGGAATCACCTGCGGCCCTCAGTTCCCCACCCCAGATCTCCCAGGTCATGTGTGGTGGCGGGGTGGGGGTGCGGGCTGGCGGGAGACCAGGACTCTGGATTCCACATTTTTTACCATTGCCTTTAGGTGGTTTTGGTGCAGAGGAAGATGGAGAAGGAGAATCTGGAGTTAGGTGAGTCTGGGTTTGAATCTATACGAGGCTGCATGACTTGGGGAGCCTTATGTAAGAGAAGGGGTCAAGGGTGCAGGGGCTGCTTCAGAGGCCACTTGGAGCACCACACATCCCACACTGGAATGTCTGACTTTGAACTTCAGCGATGCCAGCTTCCTGCGAATGCACACCCTTGCAGGCAGCAGGCGATGGCTTAAGTGTTTGGCTCCCTGCCACCCACATGGGAGACCTGGATTGAGTTCTAGGATCCTGGCATTGGTCTGACCCAGCCCTGGCTATTGTGGGCATTTGGGGAGTGAGTCAGCAGATAGAAGATGTCTGTTTGTCTTTCTGCTTCTCTTTCTTTCAAGCAAATGAAAATAAAATAAATCAGCATTGTTTAAAAAAAAAAAAAGAATGCTATAAGGTACTATAAGCGGCGTGCGGAGCCTCAGCCGTGTCCCTGACATGCTGAGGTGCTGCACAGTGTGGCTGGGGGGCTCTTGGCTGCTCTGTGTCCCCCAGAAGACCCAACCCCTGCCCCGGTCAGCCCCGAATGCTTCTCAATAGAGCAAGACCCAGCTGCAGCTGCCCACATGCCAGTGGGCTCGCTTCCCGCCAGATCTCCTCCTACCACACCCAGCCCTGTTCCTTTTCTTTCTTCAGCCCTGGTGATGAGCGCCCTGTGTGTGAGGAGCCAGGGTGGAGGGCGCAGAGCTGCGTTGGAGGAAACAGAATGACGGAGAGATGGGGCACGCGCACCTTCCTGCTCCAAGTGCCTCCCTCCTAGCAACAGGAGGGCTTTCTCCATCTCTGAGCACCAGTTCCCCTTCGGAAGTTATTTGTAGGCTAATGCCAATGCTGGGCGTAAGAGAAACACCATGAATGAATGAACGAAGCTATGCATGATGGACTGACGAGTGGACAGGTAAAGTCCCTCCTGCTAAGAGCTGGGTGGCAGGGTTGCTCTGTACCAAACCCCCGTCTGGACCACTGGAGGGGAGAACTCTCTTCCTCCTGCCCTCTCTGGCCTTTTCCCCGCCCACCCCACTTAGAGGCTTTCAAAGTGCACCCGGCCTTAGTAGCAATGGCAGCTGCTGCTGCGTCTGGGCCATATCAGTACCTCCCCAGGAGGTGGCCAATCCCTGATCCACAGTGACCGAAAACAACATGGTGGAAGAGGTGAGAGGTGAGTGCGCCACTCACGCATGGGAGAGATGCTCGTTGTGGCCCATCCCAAGGGGGTTGACAAGAAGCACACACTCCTACCCCTCCACCCTCTGCACTGCCTCCTGGGGAGGAACTTCCATAGCTGTGAGACACCGGCGGGGGGTGGGGGAGGGTAGCCAAGGCTCCACCTCCTCCCGCCAAGGCTCCACCTCCTTCTGCCAAGGCCTGCGTATTCTTATTCTAATCTGGTTGAAGTCAGACCTGTGCGACCATCCCAGGGAACCATCCAAAAGCCTGGGCTGCAGCCTCAATGCCACGTCCAGAGACGGAGCCTTCAGCCTCGGGGGGGCCGCCTCGGTCTTGGGTCCTTTATGGTGTTGGCACAGGACATTCTCTGATGTGGTTATACAACAGTCAGCCAGAGAGCCACGTCTGTGCTTATTTTCCACTCCGTACTGCTGCCCCATGGTGGTTTTTTTTTTTTTTCCTCTTAAAATCCATTCCTTCCAAAAAGTGAATCTGTTGGAGATGTGGAAAATAATTAAAAGGCGAGGCACCAATCTGTCTTTGGCACTCTCTTATTGTATATGTTTGGAGGAATAGTTTTCTTTAGTTTCCCAGTTGATGCTGTAGTTGAACAATGTCAACCCTGTCTTAAGCTACTCTCAGAAGAGGAAACTGCACCTTTCAGAGAGGCAGTAATATTCATTTTATAGCAACTCACCAGTGTAAGGCGCTTTACGGATGACGAGACACCTGCGTCCGCTAAGCTCCATGTTCCAGCGTTAAGACCCCGTGCTCCCTCCGCACCGGCACCAGAAGTGCGCTCGCTGCAGGAGCACCAGATGTGATCTGAATGTCTGACTCAGCCTGCAACAGGGCCTGCGCTCCCACTTCCATCCCGGGAATCAGAGCACCACAGGGATGATGGGGCCTCTCTGTGGCTGCCCAGCCTAGACTGGAAGCTGGATGGGGAAGTCGTGTCTTTGATGGAGGAGGGCATGGGGGAGGGGCTGGCACTGGGATCACAGCCACTGAGGATTTGCAGAACAAGTCAGCGTCATTAAGAGGGACTTGCTTGTCCTGGCTGAATCACATGACTTTGAAGTCCCGCCTTCCCCATCTGTAAAACGGGGGAGGGGGGGTGTTAGTGCTTAACAGGGCATTTGGGTTAGATGGGACTACATGTCAAAAGCACTCGGCCCATAGGTAGACATTAGCAAATGTTAGTGCCCCCCTGGAGACCCTCCCCAAATGACCAAGGATGCCTTCCCTGCCTTACCCTCTCCCACCCCTGCCCTCCCCACCTCATGCAGGCATTGGTGGCTGATGATGGGGACATTCCCCATGTGGTGTTGAAAAGAGGGGGCTGGCGTTATGGCACAGCAGGTTAACCCACTGCCAGCGAGGACGGCATCCATATGAGAGTACCAGTTAGAGTCCTGGTTGCTCCACTTCCGATCCAGCTCCCTGCCAATGCACCTGGGAAAAGGAGTGGGAGATGGCGCAAGTGCTTGGACCGCTGTACCAACAGGGGAGATCAGGATGGAGTGAACCGGCTTCCTTGATCTGCTTCCAAGCAGCTCTGTGGGCTCCAGAGGGTGACGGCAAGGTTAGACACCCTCCAAGCCTGGCACCCTTGCAGGGGACGGCATAGAGTGACATTGAACTTTAGCCAAGGTTAGCCTAGAAAGAACATAGCTTCGGCCAGTGCCACAGCTCACTAGGCTAATCCTCCACCTGGGGCGCCAGCACCCTAGGTTCTAGTCCTGATCGGGGCGCTGGTTCTATCCCGGTTGCTCCTCTTCCAGGCCAGCTCTCTGCTGTGGCCCAGGAAGGCAGTGGAGGATGACCCAAGTGCTTGGGCCCTGCACCCTCATGGGAGACCAGGAGGAAGCACCTGGCTCCTGGCTTCAGATTGGCGCAGCGCACCGGCCGTGGCGGACATTTGGGGGGTGAACCAACAGAAAACAGAAGACCTTTCTCTCTGTCTCTCTCTCACTGTCTAACTCTGCCTCTCAAAAAAAAAACAAAAACAAAAACAAAAACAAAAACAAACAAACAAACAAAAAAACATAGCTTCAGAGATGGACAGGACTGCCTCTTCTCTGCATGTCCTTGGGAAATACTGGGTCCCTCCAAGCCTCAGTTTTCCTGCCTATAAAATGGGGATTGTGTTTCTGACTTCCTCAAGCCAATGCAGGGATACACAAGGTCAGATATGATATAGTGACTGGCACAAGGGGGCAGAAATTTTTGACGATAAACTACTGCATTCTTGCAAAAATTTTTATTACGCCCAAGAAAAACGGTACGAGCTCTGAAATGGCAGGTAGTGCCAATGGCTCTGTGCACATTGCGTGCTGGTGACATCTGTTGTCAAATTTCAGAGATTCACGACTTCCTCCAGGTCATTACAAATCCAGCCCTTGTTCCTGCGGGCTGAGGTCTAAATTGAGAAAATAAAATATGAACACGAAGTCTGGAAAACGACTTTCTATTTAGGCACTCAGACTAGAATGCGGTTTCAATTCCCGGGCTGTAATGCGGGTGTTTCTGTCATTATAACAAATAAACAAGCGGAGGCGAAAGCCGATCAACCGTTTCATTCCTTTTAAGGAACGATGAGATGTACGGCTTCCCTAAGTTGGGATGGCACGGCTTTTCATTTGATGATGTTGTTGAGAAAGTCTACGTAGTGTTTCCTGGGCCAAAACATATCACTCGCTTACAGGAAGCAAATCAAAAGACAAACGACCAATTCCCAGCAACGAGGGAAACCACGGGGCGGGGGTAGTGGTGGTAAGCGCAGGCTGCAGACCCACGGGGAAGGCGCCCGGGCTCTTGTTTGATTTGAAAAGGATGAAGAGGAAAAGCCTGCTCTGCCCAGGCACTGAGCGTGGCCTCAGAGGCTCGGAAAAGGAGACCTCTGCTCCCCAGGTCTGGTGACCTTGGGCTGGTCCCCTGCCTGGACTGGCCCGGTGCCTTATCCCGACATGGGCAACCGTCATTGCTACTCAGCCTGCTGCAGTGGGGACTGCCAGGTGGGTACGCTCTGCCTTGGACTTCACTTAATCATCCCCAAAAACCCAGCGAGCTTTGCGACGCGCTCGAGGTCACAGAGCTAAAAGAAACAAAGCCAGGAAGAGAGCTGTAGCCTGTGCGGGGTCACCATGAACTGTGGAGCAGTAAAGTGAGAGCTCTGATGATGGTTATGACTGTCAGGACCAGCTTGTAGTAAAGACAGAAAAATCCTCATCACCGGCGCCACGGCTCACTTGGCTAATCCTCCGCCTGCGGCACCGGCACCCCGGGTTCTAGTCCCGGTTGGGGCGCCGGATTTTGTCCCGGTTGCTCCTCTTCCAGGCCAGCTCTCTGCTGTGGCCCAGGAAGGCAGTGGAGGATGGCCCAAGTCCTTGGGCCCTGCACTCCATGGGAGACCAGGAGGAAGCACCTAGCTCCTGGCTTCTGATCAGCACAGCGCACTGGCCGTAGCAGCCATTTGGGGGGTGAACCAACGGAAGGAAGACCTTTCTCTCTGTCTCTCTCTCTCTCTCTAACTTTGCCTGTCAAAAAAAAAAAAAAAAAGAAAGAAAGAAAGAAAGAAAGAAAAATGCTCATCCATTCATTCATGAACACATCTCTGTTGTACTGTATGAGCCGCCAGGCACCACGCCAGGTGCCAAGATTATGGTGGCTAAGAGCACAGTGGGGGTGACACGTGACGTGCAAGCACGTGAAGTCGATTGCTATGAGGAAAGCAGAGTGGCTTTTCAGTGATGGGGGTGAGGGGGACACATTTACCCTGAGACCAGGGAGGAGCTCCCCAAGGAAGTGACCTTGGAGTGCATCCTCTACGGAGTCACCCACACTGGGCTGTCCCGGGGGGTCAAGGCACAAGGGAGAGCAAGAGCACCCGCCCTGAGAAGGGACCACGCTGAGGACCAAGAGGAGGCCAGTGCGGCTGGGGCCTGGGGAGAAGGTCCCGGGAGACAGGAGCAGAGATGGAGGCAAGCTGGGTCCTGAGGCCTCATAGGCAAGGACGCTGATGTTCTGTTAAGTGGGATGGGAGAAGAGAGTTACCCATTTATTTCATGTACATCTTTTAATAGGATGGAGTTTTTGGTTGAACAGATAATGACAGATAACAGTCATAGGGTTCAACTTTCAGAAGTTTCAGAGCATAAACAATTTCCTCCTACCCTAGTCCCCCTCCTGCCACTGTCAGTTTCTTGTGTTTATTACATGCAGCCAAGTGCACACACACACCACACACACACACACACACCCTTCCTCCTTCCTCCTTCCTCCTCCCTAATACTCACACTTAGCTTTCCTCACATTGTGTCCTGGAGACCATTCGTACTGGTACTGGCAGTGTTCTCGTTGGCACTTCTGTCTACACCATCCCACGGCATGGGTGCACCTGTTGTTTATTTCCCATCAGTTCCCTATTGGTGATCATTTGGGCTGTTTCATTGGAGGGAGTTAAGTACCGTTCTGATTTGTATTTTAGAAAGATCCCTGTGGCCACTGCCAGCAAGATGGATTGCAGGAGAATGAGCGTGGAGGCAGCAGCCCAGTTCTGCCCAGCAGGGAAGCTGCTGCTATGTGCAGGGAAGAGAAGAGAATGTTGGGACAGAGAAGAGAATGTTGGTGGTAGCGAGGGTGTGAGAGGTGGGTGGGATGATTGGCAGATAGAACCAACTGGGGCCAGCACTGTTGGCGCAGCAGGTTAAGCTGGCATCTCATATTGGAGTGCAAGTTTGAGTCACGGCTGCTTTGCTTCTGATACAGCTTCCTGCTAATGTGCCTGGGAAATCAATGCAAGGTGGCCCAAGTGCTTGGGCCTCTCCCAGCCATGTGGGAAACCCGGACGTACTTCCTGCCTATTGGCTTTGGCCTGGCCTAGTCTTGGCCATTTCAGCCATTTGGGGAGTGAACCAGTGGGTGGAAGATCTTTTTCTGTGTCTGTCACTCTTCCTTTCAAACACATAAATAGAATCTTTTCCCTTTAAAGAGGAAGATAGCATCAACAGTACTAGTTAAACATAAGAGGCAAATAAAATGGGATCAAAGATGCCTTTGGCTTCGGCACTTTGTGGGGATGGGGAGACTCCCTTATTCTCTCAACAGCATTTTGCGTCTGACTTCTGAGAACAGAACAGGTGGCACAGGCAGGAGAACCGGCAGCAAAGGACAGATGCTCCGTGCGAGACTCCTCCCTGACGTGGTTTTCAAAAATGTATTTTGTGCCCTGAAGGGCACATAAAAGTCCCTTGGAATGTTCCCCTGCCCGCGTCTGAACCGAATCAGTCCCCAGGAATTTCCTGCAGCCTCGCCGGCTGTTCTGCCGCCTCCTGCGCAAGGCTTCCTCCCCTGATGTCTGAACCCCGGCACTCCTAGGGGTCTGGCCCTGAGCCTCTGCTCCTTCCTGCTGTGCCATCGCCCTGGGGGATTGCATTCTGCCCTGTGGTTGCGGTTGTTGTTTTAGATTTTAAAATTTTATTGATTTCACTGACTTGAAAGGCGCAGAGAGAGAGAGGGTCTTCCATCCACTGGTTCAATTCTCCAAATGCCCACAATAGCCAGGGCTGGCCCAGGTTGGACCCAAGGGCCTGGAGCCCAATGCAGGTGTCCTAGGTGGGTGACAGGGACCCAAGTACTTGAGCCATCGCCCACTGCCTCCCAGGGTGTGCATCAGCAGGAAGCTGGATTGGAAGCAGCCCTGGGACTTGAACCAGGCACTCTGATACGGGCTCAGGCATCGCAAGCAGCGTCTTCACCATTGAGTCAAACATTCACTGTGGCCTGTAGCTTTAAACACATCCAGAAGCTGAGCCAGCAGTTTTCACTCTCTCTCTCTCTTTTTTTTTTTTTTTTTTTTTTTTTTTTTTTTTGACAGGCGGAGTGGACAGTGAGAAAGAGAGAGAGAAAGGTCTTCCTTTTGCCGTTGGTTCACCCTCCAATGGCCGCCGCGGCCAGTGCGCAGCGGCTGGCACACCGCGCTGATCCGATGGCAGGAGCCAGGTACTTATCCTGGTCTCCTATGGGGTGCAGGGCCCAAGGACTTGGGCCATCCTCTACTGCACTCCCTGGCCACAGCAGAGAGCTAGCCTGGAACAGGGGCAACCGGGACAGAATCCGGCACCCCGACCGGGACTAGAACCCGGTGTACCGGCGCCACAAGGCGGAGAATTAGCCTAGTGAGCCGTGGTGCCGGCTAGTTTTCACTCTCAATTCAGGCCCCTTCCCTGAGGTCTCCTGGAGACCGGACATTTGAAAGACATCTCACCCTCCCGCCCAAACGGCGCACAACCCTGTTCTTTTCCAGTCTGCTGCCCCTCAGTGAACGGCCACCCATCCGTCGGGACCCAGATGCCCAGTCATGTCTGATGCCAGGAGTCATGTCTGATCTCCCGTCTCCTCTTTTGCTGGTTCTGACTAGGGCTGTCATCCTGAGCCTCCCCAGTGCCCTGCACTCCCGCCAGCCCCAGCACTCGCCTCCACCACCTGCCGTTGCTTCAGGCCGCTCCGGGGAGCCGCTTTGCTGCTCTCTCTACCTCCGTTCTGGCCCTCCCAGAGCCTCAGCGAGCTAGGTCTTTCAACCGTGAGCGACTCACACCCCTTCTCCATTAAAAAACTCTAGTGTTTTCCCATTGCAGCTCAGATAATATCATTTGTTTTTTTCCGGGGGCTCCCAACTGCCCCCAACCTTATTGACACTGCTCTCCAGGCTCTTTGTGGTTCTGTCCCTAATCACCAGGGACCAATCAGGTCCCCTGCACTGCTGTCCCCCTGCCTGGAATGTCCTAGTCTCCTTCTTCGCCTTCCCCAGCTTGGTCCAAAGCCCTCCCTCCCCGCCCAGCACACCCTTACTCTCCATCACAGCCCCCGGCGCAGTTTGCCGACTTGGAAGGGATCCGATGCAAAGCTCCCGGGTAGCTGGTGCTTGAAGCTTTAGTGTTGTTTATGGATTAGTACTCTGGGCAGCGGCACAGCCGACCTGCCCCTTGGTGTGGCTCTGCCTGGCTCTCAGCACAAGAAATGTCATGGTAAATGTCAGCCCGGATTACCGTGCCTCCCTCACCAACCCTGGCGCGGAGCCTTTTCAATAAGGACTGCTCAATTAACTTTCTCTAATGCGATGCCGTTTTCGTCATTTGCCGGCTTTGTGCTTTAAAAGTGCCATGAATTTCACTTTGATAAATGAAATGATTTTCTGGAATGCACACCACCACTTTGGTGATGTTCAGTCTTCGCGTCTCCGCTCCACTGGCCACTGCGCGGGGGCTCCTTTCCAGAAAGTCTACCTCAAGCAGAGGCCGTTAGAGGTCTGCCCAACAGTGTTCTGATGTATGATGAGGGGCTAGCCATTAGATTCTCTTATTAAATTCATGCTTTTAGCAAAGAGGCCCTCTGCAGTGCGTCTCAACTACACAGAATCACGCTAAATGACTTTGAAGAACCCGCACGCCAAAGACGGCTGCGATCACCCGGGTGATGGGCGCCCAGGGTGCCATCTCCATCAAGGACGCCACTTCTCTCCCACGCGGCCACTTCAGCTGCTTCAGCAAGGGCTCGGAGAGGGCCGCAGGTTCCAGAAAGTCAGCGGGAAGCCGGCGGCAAGGTCCTGGAAGCCCGCCTTCCTCCTTTCTGGGAGAAGAAAACAGATATCTGTGTTGCTTCCTCCCTTCTCAGGACGGGTGCGTCTCCTGGGCCAGACCCACGGTGGCTGTTTTATCGCAAAGTTGTGTGCTGACTACAAAAGCTCACTGTGCTGATGACTCCCACCCACCGCCTCTGTCGAGTCTCTATCTGCGGGGGCGTCCTCCACGCAGGCCACATGGGGTGCACCAGGTGGTCCGCCAGGAAGGCAGGGTATCAGGGTTTGTGTCTGTGGCTATGCTTACTTGAAAACAAGGTAGACTTTAAGCTTTACTAGTACTTCCTGTGTGGTTTGACCCTGAAGGTGCCCCGGGGGTCACATGGACGGCAGCATGGGGGACTCTTACTCTCTCACTCCTTCACAGGCCTTAGCCCCTTACCATGTGTCAGGTTTTTTTTTTTTTTTTTTTTTTTTACAATACCTTTAAAGTTGGCTGTGTATACTTCCAGGTTTTTTCCCCAGACTAACAAATGGTTACATTAAAAAACAAAGATAGGCTCCCAGCATTCAAGTCTATCTTTTTTCCGCTTAACCATATGGCTTGGGCATCTTTGGGTGTCACTCTGCTTCTTTTGTGTGTTACTCTGCTTCTCATCACTACAGTGGAATCCTCAAGGCAGGCAACTTTATCAAAAAAAGAGATTTATTTTGGCTCACAGTGGCAGCGGCCAAGGTCTAGAGGCTGCAGCCGGTGATGGCTTTCTGGCTGACAGAGTCCCGACGAGGCACAAGGCACCCCGTGACAAGAGGCAGGGAGCATGTGTGTCTGTGTCTGTGTCTGTGTGGGCTCTCTTCTTATAAGCCTCCAGGGCACAAGGACCGGGGCTCCTGATAACCTCATCTGATGCTCCTCCCTCCCAAAGGCCCTGCTGCTGGACACCAAACTCAGATTAAGCTTCCACCCTCTTGATGCCCCATGGTGGAGATTAAATTCCAATGCGTGAGTCTCCAAACCATAGCTATCTATATAGCACTACCTCATTCCCACCCCACCCCCCACTCCCACTCCTTCTTTTAAACCTTTGCATGGTGTATTCTTCCCTCTCGTTATAAGGCTAATTTGTTTCTAAGAAATGCATAAGGTGAAGTTTCCTAAGTGGGAAAGATAATTACTATTTTTTACTGATGGTGCACCATTCCTGCAAGAGTTCATAAACAAAGCACAGGTGTGGTTCTCAGAATTATGAAATTACAAAACCCACAGAATAATGGAGACTAAGGAGTCAAGGCAAGCGATGCCCGGAGTTGTCACTGCTGTCACCAGCGAGCCGCACGACAGCACCGTGGAGCAGGCGGCACGGGGACAGCTCTGGAGGCTCAGTGTTGGTCCTTGTAAACTCGCAAACCAAAGAGAGGCCATTAAACAAAACTACTCAGGAAGCCAGTCACGGTGCTGGGCTTGCTTGGGTGTATCTTAGGACAAGACTCTTTTCTGTCACCAGGTGCACCAGACTTTATTTCCCACCTGCCCTGTTATTGGAACACTTGATTGTATTGATCTGCTCAGGCGGCCGTAACAAAGTGCACTGACTGGGTGGCCCACACAGCAGATCCGCACAGCTTCCTCACAGCTCTGGACGCTGCAAGTCTTGGATCAGGTGCCGTCAGGTTTGCTTTCTGCTGAGGCTGCGCTCCTTGGCTGCAGGTTGCTGCCTCCTCGCTGTGTCCTTGTCTAGTCTCTCCCCTGTGCCCATGCATCCGCACAAAGGACCAGCCATGGTGGGTGAGGCCAACATGGTGTCATTACCTACATGGCCTCACTTAACCTTAATGACCTGTTTAAAGGTCCTGGCTCCACCTCCGAGCGCAAATCCGAGTCAGAGTCTGAAACACTGGCAGCCAGGGCTTCACAATACACAAGCAGGAGGTGACACGACTCAGTCCACAGGTGTTGCTTCCCGTGTTTTTCAATAGCTATTCCCTTACCACAGTCTACACCAATCTCATCTTCCCCTCAACATTCTACTGGATCCTTCCTGCCTCTCACTGCCACCCGGTCCAACCTCTGTGGACAACCACAGCAGTCCCCCTCCAAAATGAGCTGGTGGCATTTATCCCCTGTCCCCCATCATCCCCCACCACACACACACTCCATTCTCCGCACATTGTAAAATACACCTCTAATTTAATCACATCACTCCTTATCTTGACGTCCTTCCCAGGCCTACTGCTTTTCAAAGATGCTCACAACTCAGGGAGGTGGACAAGGCCTCGCAGGAGCGTATATCTGTCTGCAGCCCTCCCTGGCCTGCTTCATCCCAGCCACATGGCTACCTTCCTCTCCTCTGAAGGGCTGAGCCTTTTCCCACTTCAGGGCAGAGGTGGTGTCCTCTGCCAGACGCAATTTCCTTTTTGTCTGGCAGACTCCAATTCACCTTTCGCAGCTTAGATTAAAAGTCAGTCTTCTCGGCCGGCGCCGTGGCTCAACAGGCTAATCCTCCATCTTACAGCGCTGGCACACCGGGTTCTAGTCCTGGTCGGGGCACTGGATTCTGTCCTGGTTGCCCTTCTTCCAGGCCAGCTCTCTGCTGTGGCCAGGGAGTGCAGTGGAGGATGGCCCAAGTACTTGGGCCCTGCACCCTTTAGGAGACTAGGAGAAGCACCTGGCTCCTGGCTTCGGATCAGTGCGATGCACTGGCCGTGGCGTCCATTGGAGGGTGAACCAACGGCAAAGGAAGACCTTTCTCTCTGTCTCTCTCTCACTGTCCACTCTGCCTGTCAAAAAAAAAAAAAAAAAAGTCAGTCTCTCAAAGAAGCCCTCCTTGACCCCACTTGTCGGGTTGCCATCGTCCCAGGCTTGCACAGAATCCTGGGGTGGTGTTTGCACACACGGTAGTCATCAGCATGACTGGACTGTGAGCTCCATGTGTTCATTCCCGCGTGCGAATGCCCAGCTCAATTCCTGGCACAAAGCAGGCACTCCATAAATATTTACCGAATGAACGGACACCTTGCACTTGACGGTCCCCTCCATCTGGGAAGCCTTTTTCATTCTCGTCCATCTGGCAAATTGAGGCCAGCCAGCTCCTATTGCTCTGATTAGACCATGAATTACCTCATGGCAGGGCCTGTGTTCCCAGTGCCCAGTGAAGGGCACGGCAGCCTGCAGTACGCCTGCCAACCGAAGCGGACATTTTTACCTTGTTTTGTGTCCAAGTCCTACATCATTGTCCTGTTGGACGTTCTTGAGGCAAGAAGTAACCAAAAAAAAAAAATTATCAACCTTCTGTCTGATGCATAATGATTCTCACTGTCAGAAACAAATAATGCAGAATAAAACTGACCACGGTTCAGATGGCACCTGCTAAATTTATTATTTCTGAGAAACTCAGAAGACTTGCATATCCAGGGTACCACTGGAAATTGTGAAACTCCAAAGAAATCAGATCTGACTGCCGTATCAACACAAGTCGAAACAGAGTGCTCAGATACAATTTGTTCTTTGTTCAACATTTATAAAGGACTGCCACCGACAAATTTTAGAGCTACAAAATTTTACCAAAGGAAATGACACTTGCTAGTGTTAATACTCTCTAGCCAGAGAGCACTGGGAACACGCCTGGAGCTGAACACGCTGGGAGTATTGTTGCATCAGGGAGAGTGCACTCCATAGACGACTGTAAGACTTCTCAGTACAAGGGTGTTAGAAAGAAGCCATTATTCTGTTTAAGCTTTCGTTGGGTGACTTGGGGAGGGTCTACGAAAGCCAGATTTGGTCTAGACTCGATGCTGTCAGGACGCAGGCGCAATCCCATGAGTAAATCTGATGAACTGGGAGTGCTGACCAGGACAGCCCCATGTGTAATTGGCAAGGTAGTCACAGTCCCTCATTTTCATCGAGAGAGGGCAGTGCCTTCATCTGTCCTTAATTATAAACCAGATTTGCTTGGTCTCCTTTTTTCATGCTCCCAGAGTAACCCTGTCTGAGGTTGGAATTCTATGATGTTGTTTATATCCAGAGGAGAATCACAAGGCAGATCTGTGAGTGACAGGCGATTTCTGAATGTCAAGGTTGCCCTTTTTCTTCCTTTTTCAATAAAATGAAGGTGAAATAAGAAACCTCACAATGACAGAAGCCAAAGAAAAACTCAATATACAAATTATTAAAGAAGCAAAATCTTTATTATGAAGCTTACATATAAAAGAATCACTCAGTAAAGATAATTTCCATAAAATAAAAATATGATTTAACTACATTGTATAAAAACTGATCAAAGAATTAAACTGGTCTAATGGCATTGACTCTAGAAAATTCTTTCAACGCAGTTCATCACCGTTGACATAATCCTAATTAAAACTATTGAATTCCAGTTTGGGTGGTGATACAAATTTACTAGTGTGTTTAGAGAGCAATTTGCCCATAGCCATGAAAATTAAGCTGCATTTGGCTTTTGACACAGCAATTCTACTTTTGGAAATTTAGTCTACAAGGAAGATTGCACATGTTCGCAAAGGTATATACAAGGTTATAGCTCTTTCACCCTAGTATTGTTGGTAGCAACAAAAGACTGGAGAAAAAAAAAAACACAAATGTCCTCCAGTAAAAGGCAGACTAAACGCATAAGCATTATGGCACAGCCATGGGCCTGCCTCGGAGCACACCTACCCCTACCCAGCAACAGGGGGTAGGAGGGTGCGGTCACCAGACGCTCCGGAAGTCACACCAACTACCAGACACACTGTCCTAAGAATTTTGGTGTGTGTGGCAGGGCAGGGCCGCAGCGCACGCAGCCTACAACTCCAGCATCCCACAGAGGTGCCAGTTCGATCCAGCTCCCCTCAAATGCGCCTGGGAAAACAGCAGAACACGGCCTATATGCTTGGGCCCCTGCACCCACATGGGAGTCCGGGAGGAAGCTCCTGGCTTCACCTGGCCTGCACTGTGGCCATTTGGGGAGTGAAGATGGAAGATCTCTCTCTCTCTGTGTCTCCCTTTCTCTCAAATAAAAAAAAAATCTTTAAAACAAAGGATAAGAAAAGAAACTTAGTAGGACCCCAGCGTGACAGTGAAGGCTGAGGAGCAAGGGCCAGGCTCCAAGACACGTACCCGGACCCTCCTTGGCGGCCGCGTCACTACGGCAACCGGAGGCAACAGAGTACTGAAGGCGTGAAAATGAAGACCAGAGCTGCTCAGCCTTGGCCCCATCCAGCCTTGGAATTCGAGGAGCCCAGGACGGACCTCTGTGTCCCGAATCCCCATGACTCTTGCTGTCCTTTGGCTGCAAACCCGCGGCAAAGGTGGCCAGGGTACGTCCTCAAGAGCCCCACCAGGATACCGAAAGTGCCCCCTGTTGAGGCCAAGGAAACGCCCCGCGCGTTCTTGGACCCCGCCGTTCCTGCCCACGTCCGCGGACCGCAGGGCTGCATCACCATGGCAACCCAGAAACATCGAGAAGCCGTTAAGAACACTTGGCGCGCGCCGGCGCCCGCGAGGCCCCGCCCCTTCCGGCGTTTATTCTGCGTCCTTCACCATGGCAACCCGGCATCGGGTGCCGGCGGCCCGGCGCCAGGTGGGAGGGTGGGCGGTGAGCCCACCATCCCGAGGGAAGGGACGAAGGCGAGTGGGAGGCCAGGGGGAAGGCAGCCGTGTGCTCCCGCCGGAGCGTGTGGTGGGCGCCGCTGTAGCGCGGCCGGGGCCGGGCGTCCGCGCGCCTCAGCTCCCCGCCGGGCTCGTCCCCAGAGGGCCGAGATGGGCCGGGCTCCCGGCCCGCCCGGCGGCAGGGGGCAGTAGCGGCCCGTGGTGCACGAAGGCTCCTGGTGCGGCATTCCAGGCCGGGACGCATCCGGAGTCCAGCAGCCTTTGGTGAGGATTGAGAGGCTACAGGTCCCTGCCCATCCGCGCCCGGCAGGGGTCGACCGGCCCTGCACTTGGCGCTGGTTGGTGGTCAAGAGAACCCGTTGGTTTCCTCTGAAAGTGGTGATAAGGATAGTGGTTCAGACTGCTTTGCGTTTCAAGCAAGATAATGGGAAGTTTCAGGGTTTCGTATCTAGCCTACGACAAGCGCTCAGTGTCAGCTGTTGTTAGATGACCTTGGACAAGTTAGCTTGTTTGAACTTAATCCTGTTTCTCTGAAAAGTGAGAGTACCCCCGTAAGACAGATGTGACGATGACAGGAGTTAGTATTTAGGATGTCCTTAGAATGGTACCAGGCACATAATGAGTGCTTATCCATTCTCTCTCTTAACACCAGAATCATCACTGTGTTAAATCAAGTGTAGGGAGCCATTGGTTTGGGTGAGGTCTTGAACTGGACCCACCAGACCGAACCAACATGGGGTTCCTGGTGCAGGCAGGCCAGCACCTCTGTAGCTTAGTTCCTCATCTGACTTTGGAGGCATCAGGACATAGAGATGGCAGCCAGCTCTCCAAACTAGGCAGCCGTAGCTGGCATAATACGCGAGCCCCCTCTGCATTAAGTCGCAGTGAGATGAGCAATCTGCCTTTTGTTCTCTGTGCCCCTTTTTCTTCCGCCCTTTTCTGTCCATAGAGCCAAACTCTTTGTTGGGCTCATAGCACAGCCATTTTGTTTGTTTACAAAATAAGATGTTACCCAATTCTAGAGTCACAATGAAGAGCCAATGAAGATCTTTAAGTTCTATTGGTTATACTTTGTCTTTTGGAAACTGTTATCTATTTGCCTTGTGAGATTGGACAGGATCGCTTTCGTTCTGCTGCCACAGGACTTGCAGCTTCTGGCTGGGCTGCAGGAATATTTACCCACATTTCTCGTTTTTGCCTCTCAGAGTTTTTCAGCCCTGTACACAGAAGAGTACTGTGTTCTGGAAAGATCCCTGGGCTGTGAGTCATGTGGATTTGGGTCTTGGTTTTGTTACTGGTTCTTTGTGTGATCCTGGGTGGGTCGCTTACTGTCTCCTCATCTATCTCGAGGGCTCTTTCTACAAAGGGTGCCTGGCATTTTAGATTAGTGTGTGCTTAGCCTGGTCGGGTGATGTGTTCAGTTAAAATAGCACCTCGGTCAGCAACTCTTCAGAACAGAGAGAGGCCAGCAAGTGCTTTGAGGAAGTTAGGAGGAGATCCTATAGGATTGTGAGAAGGAGGAGGTGTCTTAGTTTATACTTTGATTCCAGTAAGTAGGACTGCTAAGATGTCAGAGTAAAATGAGAATGGTTCCACCCTACACCCCAGTAAAAGTCTAGGAAGATGTAACCTCCCCCCCCCACCGCCTCCCACCAAGACATTCTTCCTTCTTTATACAGCTAAATTCCTTGTTGCCTGCCGGCCTAATCCGACCGCTGCTATGGGTTCCCAGAGCTGGACCGCCAGGCTGACCCCGAGCTGCAGCAGTCGCATGGGAAATAGAAGTTGTCGTCTTCTGTTTGAAGAAAGCCTCCCGTGACTTGCTGCGGGGTAAGACGGCTGTGTATCCGCCCCAGTTAAGGGGTTCACCGTGCTTTGTGCAGGTGATGGCTCTGGCTGCAGTAGTGGGATTTGAACCCCGCCGTGACCTAGGATGGGAGGCTGAGCCTCAGACGCCTCACCTCTGAAGCAAGGAGAGGAAGGTCCGAGGCTGCTGGGTGATGTGGGAGATGTGGTGCCGGAAGGCTGAGGCGGTGCCTGGCGCGGCGCAGGGGCTCAGAACAAATGTTCGCTGCTCTTTCCGTCCCCATCATCGTGGTCAGCACGCTGGTAGGTGAGGCAATTTTGGGTAGTCTTTTTCTTCTCTCTGCCGCCTGGCGCACTGTAGGGGCCCAGCAAATGTTTGTTGAATGAATGAAATGGATCCACCCAGGAAGCTCTAGGAACAGTGAATTTCACATCACAGTGACTCATCGCTCGCGCTTATTGAACACCTGTGCCAGAAACCACGCAAAGCCCCATTACCTCGGTTAGTATTCAAGTCCCACGTCGTCTACCGATCAGACTCCTGAAATGCTGCTGCCATTGATCTGTGAGCCAGAAGCTGCGTGCGGCGTCTGCCGCCGATTGCTGTCTTATTTCCCTAATGAGGCAGACGGCGGCGTGATTTCTGTAGCCTCAGCTGGGAGAGGAGCCTGCTGTCACGCTGACATCGGGTGCCGTGTTCTCGTGTCCCCAAGGATGAGCTGGCTCCCTTGATGCAATTTCCTCTCCTCTTCCTAATGGATTTGCTTAGCATTACGCTCCTGAAATGGCAGGGCCTCAGTCAGAGCCTGGGAGGGTCCCGCACCGCAGGGCAGTCACACCACCCAGCATCAGGTGCCTTCTCTGTCCCTCGGTGGCCGCTTTGAGAGAAGTTGTAGCAGCTCTAGGGGAAGGAAAGACAAGGGAAGGTCATTTTGCTGCCTCTGATCTCCTCACTAGGTTTGAGTCTGGGGGCTAGAGAAATCTTTAGGAATCATCAGCGCCAGTACTCTTTAGACTGTTCTCTGCAGGGTTAGGGTTCACAGGATGCCCCCGCCCACCAGTAGCCATTCCTTCTTGGGAGAAGGACTACGCGAGTGGGCACAGTGTGGTGCATCCTAACTCTGATTCAGCCAGTGTAGGCTCCTAGACAGCTTTGAAACATTAAGGAACAAATTTCTCATTATTCCTCCCTACGAGCTTTGAACACAAGCCACTACTGCTGTCAGAGCAAGGCTTTGAGCAAGAATCTGACACTTGTATCCACTCACTTATTTATTCAGCATGTTTCCAGGTGCTGTACTAGGGTGCCGAGGCTACAGCAGTCAACAGAAGGCCACCAGGTGGCTTCCATCCTAGTAGAAGGAGACAGTGTGATAGGTGCCATGCAGTGCCTTCTAAGGAGGTAGCATCTGAGCAGGGAGCTCAGGGAAGTAAGGGGTGATAAGCGGCGGCGGATGGCTCCCAGCAGAGGGAGTAGCCGTGCAAGGTCTCCGAGGCAGGAGGCCAGGGTAGCTGGGGAAGCGAGATTGGGGTCTAGGTTCCTCGGACCACTGAGACCACAGAGAGGACTTCAGATTTTACTCTGAGAGAGACAGGAGGACCTTGCAGAGGTGAGAGTGGAGGAGTGACAGGTGCTGATTGACAGAACCATTCAGGCTGGTGGGTGGAGAAGAGTTTAGAGCTGAGAGTGGACACACAGGCCAGTCAGCTCTTTGAAGAGTCTGGTTGTAAGGTGACAACAGCTTGGACTGGGATGGTAATGGTGAGAATTGCTTGGATTTGGGATGAATTTTGGAGGTAGAGCTTACATGCTCTGCTCATGAGTTCCATTTTGGATGGTAGAGAAAGAGGATTCAAGAATGACTGTAGGAGGGGGTTAAGCTGCAGGTTGGGCACCAGCTGCACTCCTCTGTCAGAGGGCCTGGGCATAGGTCCCAGCTCCTAGCCCCATGTTGGCTTCCTGGGCACCAGCAAGTGATGGCTCCTGCTGCTCACATGGGAGACCCAGATAGTGTTCCTGGCTCCTGGCTTTGGGTTGGCCCAGGCCCAGCTATTGCAGACATTTGGGGAATGAACAAGCGGATGGGAGATTTCTCTGTGTTTGTGAGTCTCTCTCTCTGTCTGTCTGTCTCTCAGATTTATTTATTTGAAAGTAAGAGTTACACACAGAGAGAAGGCAAGGCAGAAAGAGAGAGAGAGAGAGAGAGGTCTTCCATCCAATGGTTCACTCCCCAGTTGGCTGCAAAGGGTGGAGCTGAGCCGATCTGAAGCCAGGAGCCAGGAGCTTCTTCTGGGTCTCCCATGCAGGTGCAGGGGCCCAAGCACTTGGGCCATCTTCTACTGCTTTCCCAGGCCACAGCAGAGAGCTGGATCAGAAGTAGAGCAGCCAGGACTTGAACCAGCATCTATATGGGATGCTGGCATTACAGGTGGTGGCTTTACCCACTATGCCACAGTGCTGGCCCCTCTGTATTTTTAATAAAATAAATGAATGCAAACTTGATAAAGAAAAAGAAGTGGAATAGCTCCAAGGCTTGGGGCCTGAGCACCCAGATGAAAAGTGCTGTTTACTGAGCCAGGGAAAACAGAGGGGCAACAACAGACCCCAGGCCTGGTTTGCCAGTTGGAGCCTTTGCGTGATGGAGGGGCTCCGCCGTGTGGTGATGTTACAGGGTTTGCGACCGGCTCCCCAGCAGGGTGTGTTTGCTGAAGTTGTCCATGCTCATGATTTGCCCAAGGTCACATGAGCTAGCCCTTGAACCTAGATCAACTGGTCCCAGTGTAGGGACTCATAGTGTCTACTAGTGTCAACAGAATGTTGTCTCTGTTGGCTCCTCTTGAGGTTCAGGGAGCTGTGCACAGGGGCACTGGGCTGCCAGGGCTGTGATTTGGCACCTGGGTGGTTCAGGGCTGCAAGATTTCATGTGGTGCAGATTAGCAGGAGGGCAGGCCTTTCCTTTTCTCCCAGTAGCACACCCTTGGGAGGATTAGACGGCCTGGAGTGTGTTCCGAAGATGATGTTCAGAATGGCCTGGGCGCTGAATACCACACTGTGACCAGGGCAGCTGAGGGAACAGGGGATGTTTGCCTGGAGAAGGTTCGAGTGAAATCTCACTAAGTCCT
The DNA here is from genome assembly GCF_051225735.1 of Oryctolagus cuniculus. Classification (NCBI taxonomy): domain Eukaryota; kingdom Metazoa; phylum Chordata; class Mammalia; order Lagomorpha; family Leporidae; genus Oryctolagus; species Oryctolagus cuniculus. The sequence goes on from NC_142877.1 coordinate 27,812,571, forward strand.
CTGACAACAGAAGGCTCTGTGAGGCGGCATCCTTCCTGCCACTGTGTGTGTGCTGGTCCCGATGATATCTAATTTGTGGTTTTCATTTAGTTAAAAGTATGATTTTGTGGCTCCTGGTGGGTTTCACTGCCTCCCTTGAGGAGGGAGACACGTGACCTGGAGATGAGGTCAGCGTTCCCTGGCTCCACAGTTTTGCCATTGTCTGACTGATGTGTACTCCCCACGTGGAAAACCAAAATAGCTCAGAACTTTGAGACGGAGTCTTTTGGGTCTTGACCAACGAGGAGATGAGATTGTTCCCAGTTGGGCACAGACTAAGGTGGGCACAGCTGACATCTTGCAGGAGCAGGAGAGGAATCCAGAGGGAGGAAGCTAGAGGAGGCAGTCAACATGCTGTTAGCTTGGGGCAGGAGGTCTGTCCTTGGGAAACTTGACTGCTCTGTGTAATTTTCTTAGTGGTTGCTGTTAGTATTATATGATACAAGCATACCTGAAAATGTTCATGGGAACTAGGATTTAACGGTAACTTTATTTTGCTGCAAGCAATTCTGAAATCCATGCCTGGTTTTTCATGATCTGCACATTCCGTGAACTTGTGAAAGGCTCCCCCATACAGATGTGACTGCATTATTTCAGGTGAAGAGCAGAAACATGACTTTCCTTTAGGTCCCTTCTCTTCCCTATTTTTATTTATATATCTTAATTTTTGTTTCAGTCATCAAATATGGTTTATAAAACTCATAAGAATAGAGTGTCATGCTGCCAGCATTTTGGTGTAGCGGGTAAAGCCACTGCCTGCGATGCTGGCATCCTATGTGGGCACTTGAACCATCTTCTGCTGCTTTCCCAGGTGCATTAGCAGGGAGCTGGATTGGAAGTGGAGCACTGGGACTTGAACTGGCACCCATATGGGATATTGGTATTGCAGGCAGCCACAGTTTAACCTGCTATGCCATAATGCCAGCCCAATTTTTTTTTTTTTTAAAGTCAGAGTGACAGAGAGAGTGAATCTTCCACTTACTGGTTCTTTCCCCCAAACTGTCACCAATAGCCAGGTCAGGGCCACAAACTTCTTTCTGGGTCTCATATTTGGGTGACAGGGACCAAGTACTTGGGCCATCATCTGCTGCTTTCCCATGCAGTTCAGGAGGGAGCTGTTTTGGAGGCTGAATAACTAGGATTCAAACCAGTGCTCCGATAAGGGCTGTTGGCATTACAGGTAGCACCTTAACCCACTGTGCCGCAGTGCCAGCCCCTTTAATTCCCTTTCTAGTGGAAGAAGTCTTTTTAGCCAGTCTTTGAGGGTATTTCTTGTTAATGTCAAATTCCTTTAACTTTTATTTGCCCTAGAATGGCTTTATTTTCCATGTATTCACAAAGGATTGTTTTGCTCAATGTAAAATTCATGATTGATGATTCTTTGCATCAAGCATTTGAAAAATGTCATGCCACTTTCAACGTGCCTCCATGTTTTTATATGAGAAACCTGCTGTCACTCAAGTCAGCATTCCTTCATGGGTAATCCGTAGTTCCTCCCTAGCTACTTTGAAAATTTTTCTTCTGTCTTCAGTTTTTAGAAGCTTAATTATTGTGTGTCTTGGCATGGATTTCTTTGGGTTTATCCTTTTGGGGATTTGTTCAGCTTCTTGAATCTGTATGTAAGTTTGTGTCTCTGCCAAATTTGGAAAGTTTCAGCCATTATTTATTTGAATACTCCTTTTGTGCCTTTCCTTCTCTCTTCTCCCAGTGTTAAAATGTTAGCTTTTTTGGTCTTGTTCACAAGCCCTGAAGGCTCTCTTTTTGGTTTTGTTTGTTTTGTTCTCAGTCTGCTTTCTCTCTGTTGTTCACATTGGGTAAATTCTTTTGGTCTGTCCTCAAGTTCATCGATTCTATTCTGTTATCTGCTCTTTTAAAGTAAGACCATCTAGGGAGAATTTTATTTCTGTTATTATTTTTTGATTCTATAACTTTTTTAAAGATTTATTTATTTATTTGAAAGTCAGAGTTACACAGAGAGAGGAGAGGTGGAGAAAGAGAGAGAGAGAGAGAGGGAGGGAGGGAGGGAGAGAGAGAGAGAGAGAGAGAGAGGTCTTCCATCCAGTGGTTCACTCCCCAATTGACTGCAATGGCCGGAGGTGCACCAATCCGAAGCCAGGAGCCAGGAGTTTCTTCCAGGTATCCCACACAGGTGCAGGGGCCCAAGGACTTGGGCCATTTTCTACTGCTTTCCCAGGCCATAGCAGAGAGCTGGATAGGAAGTGGAACAGCCGGGTCTTGGATCAGTGCCCATATGGGATGCTGGTGCTTCAGGCCAATTGCACCACAACACCGGTCCCTGATTCTATAACTTAAATTGGTTCTTCTTTATAATTCTTATTTCTTTCTGAGATTTTCTGTTTTTCATATGTTTCAAGGGAATTTGTAATTGATTATTGAAACATTTCTATGACAATTTTATTTTTATTTATTTGTTTGAGAGAGTTACAGACAGAGGGGTGAGAGACAAGAGAGAAAGGTCTTCTCTCTGCTGATTCACTCCCCAAAATGGAATGCAACAGCTGGAGCTGGGCCCATCCAAAGCCAGGGGCCAGGAGCAGCTTCTAGATCTCCCACATAGGTGTAGGAGCCCAGGCACTTGGGCCATCTTCTACTGCTTTCCCAGGCCATAGCAGAGGCCTGGATCAGAAGAGGAGCACCTGAGACTTGAACCAGCACACATATGGGATGCTAGCACTGCAGGCGGAGGCTTAACACACTATACCACAGTGCCAGCCCCAACAATTACTTATAAAATCTTTGTCAGATAATTCCAACACCATGGCATCACTTGATTGACTGATGTTTATTATTCAAATTGTGATTTTCTTGGTTCTTGGTATAACACGTGATTTTTTAAATTGTGTCCTGAACATTTAATCTATTATGTTAGGATACTCTATGTCCTACTTCAGTCTTTTATTTTATTTTTTTAAAGATTTGATTTATTTATTTGAAAAGCAGAATGATAAAGGGAGAAAAAGAGAGAGATCTTCCATCTGCTGGTTCTCTCCCTAAATGGCCACAATAGCAGAGCCTGGGTCAGTCTGAAGCCAGGATCCCAGAACTCCATCTGGGTCTCCCACATGGGTGTCAGAGGCCCAAGCACTTGAGCTGTCCTCCACTGTTTCCCCAGGCACATAAGCAAGTGAAGCACCCAGGACTTGAATAGGCTCTCTGATATGAGAGTGCTGGCCCCAAGCTTTTTATATTCGTAGGCATTCATTGTGGATAGATTTAGCAACAGGTCCTGGCCTACTTTTGTGGGCTGTGGTTTCAATGACAATTTAATTTTCAGAGCCTTTGCAATGTCCTTTGGGTCTATTTGGTTTGTCTGAAGTTGCTGGGAGCTCCCATAGGTCCTTGCTGGTGTTGCCCAAGGATACAGAGGGGTTTCCCCAGACAAGGACCACTAGGTGTGTCTCAGTCCTGGAGCAGAGTATCAGGCTCACGCAGATGAAGGGACTTCTGAAGCCAGCTGCTTCCTGGGGATGGATCCCTTTTGTTAGTGCCACATGGCTACCCCATGTCTCCAGGTAGGGAAGTGGAACTTCAGGCCCAAGGTGACAAAGAGGCTTCCTGGGCTGGGCTGCTAGTAGTGTGGCAGGGTCCCTCATGCCAGAATCTTTTGGAGGATGGGATATGTTGGCCCCAGCAGGGAAGGAGAGCACTTCCCCGGGGTGGTTTTCTTTTGAAGCGGGGCTCCCAGCTTCTCCCCCTTGCTGGGACTGCTGGACTCACCTGGTTGTAATGTCAGAGCCAAGGTAGGGGGGAAGCCGCTGGGCTGCTCAGTGTTGTGAGGCTGAGGGTCAGGAATGCATGGCGCATGCTGCCTTCTGTTTGGTGGGAGGATATGAAGCAGGAAATCTTCAGTTAGCTTTTGTGACACCACCCTGGTCTCCTCCTCCCTGCCTCCTCCTTCCCCTGCCCTCTGTGCAGTAATTGACTGTTGAGTGACCCCCGCAGTTGACTTGGTGTTGCGTCCCTGGAGTGTCGTGCACTCATATCATCTTGTGATGACTCAGGGAGCCAAAGCCTGCTTGTGTTTTCAGAGCACACAGCTGATGGTTGTGTTGTGTTCACTCAAGAGCCTGTATTTGCTGACTAGGCAGGTCTCACTTGAGAGCACACCAAGAAAGCAGGAGAAAAAAAACCCAACCCTGAAAGCTTGCTGTCCCACAGGTTCACAGAAGTCCTGGCCTGCTCTCCAGTGGGAGTTCCCTTTCCTCCATAGCATGAATATTTCTTAAGAGCCAGGAGATTTAGCAAGCTTTGAGTTCTTAAGAGAACAAATATGGACATATCCGTGTTAAGTAAAGGCTATAGGAAGCCATTGTTTTGGATTAAGTTCCTAAACAGACCAGGCTGACAGTCAGAATGGACTCATTCATACTAACATCCCGCTTTGTGCTATAGCCAAGCTGCCTGCTTCTAAGAAATCAGGCTTAGAGAGAGATGACAGCTGCATCTCTCGAACAGGCCAGCCTCAGTTGGCATGACAGTCAAGTCTTCCTTATTTAATCTTCACACAAAATAAGTAGCCAGGGATAACCCGATGCAAGCCAACCAGTCATCTGCCTGTCGTCCTGTCTCCCTGCCCCTGCCTTGCAGGAGAAGGAACTTTGAAAGGACAAGTTCACTTTTCCTTTCTGTTTCCGCTGTCTGGAAGCCCCTCCTCTTCCTGTGAAACCAGCCTCCTCTGGGACTGTTGGAACACTTCTTCCATCTTATGGGATGGCTGATGGTAGGATCAGAAATAACGCCCGTGAAGATTATTACACTGAATGGTTGGAATTGTGTCCTTTGACATTGGACATTTTGACAGTTTCCTGCCATCACTTTTTTTTAACCTGTTGTTGAAAATAAAAGGACTACTTTGTCCATTATAAGCACAGAACTTGCTTCCTTTCACATCTTTACTTTTACAGCTTTTGGCTTTAATTTTGTTAAAGGGTTGTGGCATGTCCTCTACCCGTATGGCCTTCCTGCTCTGGGTGAGAATCCTACTTTCCCTTCAGGTCCAGCTTGCATTTTACTGCCCTGGCAGCCTTCCCTGAATGCCCCTGCCCAAGGTCTACACCTCTCTCCAAAGTCCCAACCCATAGCTTAGCCATGCATGTGTTGACTGCTTTGCTATCTCTCATGCAAGAGCATTTCACTTTTTTTTTTTTTTTTTGAAGATTTATTTGAAAGGCAGAGTGACACAGAAAGAGACAGGTCTTCCATTCACTGATTACTCCCCAAATGCCTGCAATAGCTGGGGCTGAGCCAGGTTGAAGCTAGAAGCCAGGAACTCCATCTGAGTCTCCCACATGGGTGGCAGGGACTCAAGGATTTGAACCATCATCTGCTGCTTCCCAGGTGGATTAGCAGGGAGCTGGGTTGGAAGCAGAGTAACCAGGACTCAAACAACATATGGAATGCATGCATCCCAAATGCTATACCACAATGCCTGTCCTGACATTGAACTCTTTTTTTTTTTTAATGATTTATTTATTTATTTGAAAGTCAGAACTACAGAGAGGTAGAGGCAGAGAGGGAGAGGTCTTCCATCCACTGGTTTGCTCCCCAATTGGCCTCAGCGGCCAGAGTTGTGCTGATCCAAAGCCAGGAGCCAGGAGCTTCTTCCGGGTCTCCCACGCGGGTGCAGGGGCTCAAGGACTTGGACCATCTTCCACTGCTTTCCCAGGCCATAGCAGAGAGCTGGATCAGACCTGGAGCAGCTGGATGCCAGCACTGCAGACCTGGGCTTTAACCCACTGCGCCATAGTGCCAACCCCAGACGTTGAACTGTTGCTTAGTGTTTTGTTTAATCCAATTCAGAATAAAATGAAAAGCTTTTCATGCTCTGCAGGGTCCTGCCTGATCCTGCTACCCTCTAATCTCCTTCCTCTATCCGTTCTCCCTCCTTCTCATGGCCTCAGTCACTTGGTCCTTCCCAGTCCTTGAGTTGCCAGATATACTCACTGTTGGATCCTTGGTGCCTGGGACAAAAGGCACTCAACAAATAGCTATTGCAGTAATTAATGAATAGATTTAAATAAATTTTATTATCTTGCCATCAAAAAGGTCATTTATGCTTATTTTAGAACTTCAGGAAATATAAACAAGTAGAGGAAAAAAACTATAAAATTCACACTTGAGAGGCAAAATATCATTTACACTTACAATTTTGTTCAGTCTTTTTACTATCTTATGACATTCTGGCTGATTGATAAATTATATTCGTGATACAGAGTTTTGTCTTTTAAGGTGTGTATGTGTCATGCTTTTTGTGTTACATTTATTTATACTGCTCCTTATTCCATAAAAAGCTTGAGGCCCATGAGATACATGAGTACCGTGTTTTTTCTAGTGCCTGCAGTAGGCAGGCCTGTGCCGTGCTCCTGCTAAGTGCTTGCAGAATGAGTGGGGGTATGAGTCTCAGACGCCAGGGTGGAGGGCGGCAGACGATGACCATGCCTGACTCTGGGAAGCAGCCAGGGCCTCCTCCCAGCTGTGCCTGTGGCACACGGTACTTGGCAGGCTTTGCCTCCTCTTTCTGGAAGGAAGGAGACCTTGTCACAAGGAGTGGCTTCCCTGTGGACCAGATCGTACTCATTCCATCCTGCAGATGTGTATCACCGAAAACGCTGTTTGCATGCAAAGAATGCAAAGCCTCAGCCCAGCAGCTGAATGTACCTGCTCCTCCTCCCCTCCCATAGCCTGCAGGCCTGTACCCCTGATGTGGCCAACACTGCCATCGCCTTCCACCCGCCCAAGCTCCAGGCTCCTCTGGATGGGAGAGCGCAGGCAGGATGGTGCCTGCAGGTCTTTCAGAAGCCAGGGCCCTGAAGTGGCATATGTTGTGACTGCCATATGTGATTGTACCACCTCCCTCAGGCCACAGGGCCAATACACAAGCTCATCTCTTCACAGATGAACCTCTCGCCCCGCCCCCACTCACACAAATACCTGCCACAACCTCCTACAGCAGATGATCTCGGCGCTGATGCCACTGTCTCAGGAAAAACTTCGTCAACCCCGGATTTCATCATCTGACCTATTAAATGGTCTTATTGCGAAGCTCTGAGTTCCCTTCCTTCCTTGCGCTCTTGACAGTCTGTAGTTCTGCATTTTTGTGCCTTTGTTGCCCATTAGACTGTGAGCTCAGTGAGGGTAGGGGCCATGTGTGCTTCTGTTCACTGCATCTCCAGTGCTAGGCCCGGTGCCCAGAGCATGAGAGTGTTCAGTAAATATTTTCTGAATGAACAGATGAACAGTAGACTCTGGGGCCGAGGCAATACGGAGTGCTGCTTAAGAGAGTGAGCTTCGGAAGCAGACATTTGGAGTTCAAACCCAGCTGTGTGACCTTGGAGAGTGCTGCTGTTTCCCTGTCTGTTAGATGGAAATGGTGGTACTGCCTGTCTCACAGGTCGTTGCAAAGAGCAGGCGAGGTACTGTGTATCATGACCTTCAAGCTGGGCTCACCAGACCTCAACCTACCTTAGCTGTCATCATGGCTACCAGGTTCTACTCTTGTGCCCAACAGGAATGCTGCTCTAATAACTTTGGTACCTTTCTTTGAATATTTCAGTGGGTGACAGTCCTAGAAGTTGAGCGGTTGCATCAGAAGGTTCATTTATATGGAATCAATTTTTGTGTACAGAACAAGGGGGAGATCTTTGTATTTCCCAAATGGAGAGTTACGGGAAGCCAACACCCCCGTTAGCTTCTGGGTCAGTAGAAATGGGAGTCTCAGCAGCCAAGTCAGTGGCAGTGAGCATTTGTGTAAGTGAAGCATAATCTGATGGGAAGTTATCACAGCTGCTGGTAGCCTGCTTTACCCCTTGGAGCTTACCTGGGGTCAGGGGTCACCAAGATCAGACAGCCAGGACTGGATTAGAGGGTTCTGCTATAGCTCCCTGACTTGAGTTTTACACCCAGCAATGCAGGAAGTCGTCATTAATACAATAGCTTTCAGCCTTGCCTTACTTGACCATTTATTCTCTGTTTGCCAAGCGTCTAGACTTGACATCTAAATGCCTTAATGTTTAGAGCCTTGTTATCAGACATTTAGCCATCACATAAGCCTAGGGCTTTTCAGTTCAACATGTGGGGTTTTGGTGCAACAGAGAAGTCTCCTGGCCTCAGGCCTCCCTGGCAGCAGGCCTCACATGGCCTCTCACTAGCCAATCGTCCCAGCACCACCTATAAGTTCCACACAAATGAATCTATTTCTAAACTCTATTCTTTTCTTCTAATTCTATCGAAGATCTTTGTTCATCCAATTTCCACTATTCTTGTTTTTCTTTTAAAGATTTATTGATTTATTTATTGGAAAGACAGAGCAAGAGAGACATCTTTCATCCACTGTTTACTTCCCAAATGGCTGCAGCAGCAGATGGAGGACAGGTTGAAGGCAGGAGCCGGGAACTCCTTCCAGGTTTCCCACTTGGGTGCAGGGGCCCAAGCACTTGAATCATCTCCCATCCCATGCATTAGGGAGCTGGATCAGAAGTGGAGTAACCAGTCTCAAACTGGCACTCAGATATGGATGCAGGCAGTGGCTTAAGTTGCTGTGTCTCAATGCCAGTCCCCTGTTCTTATTTTGAAAAAAAAAAAAAAAAAATCCCTGGCTGTAGTCTCATCCAAGACAACTTGAGAATCAGCTCCTGCACATTGTGTCCCAACTCCTTTACATGTGCCTGTCTATGTGCATGTGCACACAAGCCCCCATGTGTTCATGTACACATGTGTGCGCACACACACACACACACACACACCCCTGCTCCCTCTGGGATATTCACTGGAATTAGATTGAACAAATGGAATAATTAAGAGGGGATTGATAGCTTTTCCTTACCAAATCCTCCCATCCTGGAACCAGAAATGGCATTCATTTCATCTGGGTTTTTTTTTATGTTCTTCAGTAAAATGTCGTAGTCCCTTGCATCTGGCCTCTCGCATTTGGTGTTCCTTGTTGCTGTTATCAGTAGGACCTTATTTATTGTATTTTGTCAGTTGGCTGTTACTGACTACAGGAGCACTATCGTTTGCTTTTGCTTTTTGCTCATGGTGAGAGGTGAACTGAGAATGTTCCAAACAGATGGCTAAGCTGGTGTTGGTTGCTATGATACAAGCAGAGTGCTAAATTCAACGCGATAAGCAACTCCTAGGAAGGACAGGTTGACCTGTGGGTTGTTTGCAGGGCACCGAGTGCCGCAGTTTGCCAGTAACATCTGTACTTGGTTTGGTTGCTATATAGTGTTGGGTACAGGTTTATCATTGCCTCATAAATATTGTTCCTGAACAATTCAGATTGGTTTACAGAGTCATTTAAGGCAGCCTAGGCAAAGCAGTGTTGAAATATCTTTTTAGATGATCCACTTTGATCTCTTTGTGAAGGCTTGGATTTTTTGAGAGTGCCTTCCTAATAGCACGTGTGACTAGTTTCACAGTGATGATAAGGTTCGCCTAGGGGTTTGCAGTTACTTGAGTTATCTTTTGACTTTTGGCCTTTTTAATCAAGATAAGATCCTGTAGTACTACTTTTTATTTTTAATGTAACAGTTTTATAAAGCTGTAGTTCACACAACATAGACTCACCCAATTAAATTGTACAACCCAATGGTTTTTAGGATATTCACAGATTTCCCCAACCATCACCACAGCCAGTTTAGAAGGCTTTCATCTCCCTAAAAAGAAATCCTGTTCCAACGAATAGTCACTCCCATTCCTCCCAACCCTCCTCAACTTTAGAAAACCACTGATCTACTTTTTTTAAAGAGTTTTATTTTATTTATTTGAAAGAGTTAGAAGTTGAGACAGAGAGGCCTTCCATCCGCTGGTTCACTCCCCAAGTGGCTGCAACGGCCAGAGTTGAGTCGATCCAAAGCCAGGAGCCAGGAGGTTCTTCCTGGTCTCCAACATGGTTGCAGGGGCCCAAGCATTTGGGCCATCCTCCACTGCGTTCCCAAGCGAAGTAGCAGGGAGCTGTATCAGAAGTGGAGCAGCCGGGATTTGAACCGGCACCCATATGGGATGTCAGCACTGCAGGTGGCAACTTTAACCCACTGCACCACAGTGCCAACCCCCTCCCCGCCCCAGTCTACTTTCTGTTTCTATAAATTTGCCTCTTCTGCACATTTCACATAGAAGGAACAAAACAACATGTAGTCTTTTGTACCTAGTTCTTTTTTAAAAAGATTTGTTTATTTGAAAGGCAGAGTGACAGAGGAAGAGATTGGGGGAGGGGAGGTTGAAGAGAGAGAGAGAGAGAGAGAGCTTTGATCTGCTGGTTTACTCCCCAAATGGCTACAATGACCGGAACTGGGCCCCGCTGAAGCTAGGAGCCAGGACCTCCACATGGGATTCCCTGGCAGTGGCAGGAGCCCAAGCCCTTGAGCCATCATGCACTGCTTTCCCAGGTAAATCAGCAGGGACCAGGATCAGAAGCGGAGCAGCAGGCATCCAAACCATACTCCATATGGGATACCGGCATTGCAGGCAGCGCCTGACCCACTGCACCACAGTGCTGGCCCCCACAACCAGCTCCTTTTACTACCATGAGTTTGTCAAGGTTCATCCACGTTTCAGCATCTATCAGTTCTTTATTCCTTTTTATTGCTAAATAATATCCACCGCCTGAATATATCACAATCTGCTTATCCATTTTTCAGTTGGTGGCCATATAGATTATTTCTACTTTTTGAATATCATGAGTAATACTACTATGAATATTTATGTATGGGATCCTAAGTTTTCATTTCTCCTGGACATGTAGCTCAGAGGTGAAATTGATGGGTCATGTGATAACTCTATGTTTAACCTTTTGAGGAACTGCCAGGCTGTTTTCCAAATCAGCTGCACCATTTTACATCCCCACCAGCATTCCAGGAGGGTTCCAATTTCTCCATAACCTTGCCAACACTCGCTATTGTCTGTCTTTTTGGTGACGGCCACTCTAGTGGGTATAAACTGATATCTCCATTGCATTTTCCCAATGGGCTAACCTTATTACTTCTTTGATCTAACATTTAAAAGCCGTCTTTTACCTTTTTTGGGGTGTGGGGTTACCCTTGCTAGATTTGCATTAAACGTTTCATACCTTTGTTTTCCTTGCAAGTCCTAGAAAGCCATGCAAGTAGACAGTGTGTCATATGAGCATTGTTACGGCAGCAGAAGGGGCAGGGGAGGGGGCATCCTTGAACAGAACTTCAGGAAGCGAGAAGTGTCTATAATGCATGTGACTATGGCCAAAAAAGAAAATAGGTTATTTAGACATCTCAGTCAACTACAACCCTTGTTAAAGGTATTATAAAACACATAACTAAATCGAGAAACAAGCTTTCTACTGGAATCCCTCAGTAATCGTTGGCTCCTAGTGAATCATATGAAGAAAAATTTAGTGTGTCCTGCCAGACATGAAGATACTACCTGTAGCCAGCAAAGTTCTCTGTGAACACGTGCTGATTGCCAGAAGCTGGAAATGTGAAGAATGGAGGGTGAGGGGGAAGTACAGAGAGTTGTTAGGATAGAGATCACTGAACCAAGGGCAGGAGAGCCTGCAGGACTCAGGTGTCTTCAGGGGTAATCTATCAGAAGATAAGAAATGAGAAAACAGCAGTGGGATAATGACAGTGAAGAGAAAGGCCGACACTTTGTCTGTGTTGCAGCCTTGAAAGCCTGAGCTTCAGAGATCAAGGAGAATTCAAGGCCTTGGAAGCCTTAGCTGGGGCGAATGGCACCTGCTACCTTTTATTCAGGCCTTGCTGTGTGAAAGGCACAAGGCCAGGGCGCACATGAATTGTCATGCTGACTCTTCACAGCCCCCAAGTTTACAGGTGAGGAAAATGAAGCACCAAAGGATTCTATCACCTGCCTAACGTCTGCAGGTGGCATTTGAAACCTGGCCTTTCTGGACCTTTGCAACTCAGAAATTTGGGTGTGTCTGCAAGGTAATGCAATTGTAAGCACTATTCTACTTTGGGTAGACACAGAATTTGAGAGAAACTAGGAAGAAAATGGTGATTTCTTAGTAAACTGCCTGTTTTCTAGCGCTGTGGTATAGCAGGTAAAGCCAGCACCTGTGATGCTGGCATGCTATTTGGGCACTGATTGGTGTTCTGGCTCCTCTACTTCCAGTCCAGCTCCTTGCTAATAGCCTGGGAAAAGCAGGGAAAGATGGCTCAAGTGTTTGAGCCCCTGCCTTCCACTTGGGACCTCAGGGTGAAGTTCCTGACTTCTGGCTTTGGTCTGATCCAGCACCAGCTGTTGGAGCCACCTGGGGAGTGTACCAGCAATTTCTCTCTCTCTCTCCCTCTCTCCCTCTCTCCTCTCCCCTCTCCCTCTCTTGGTAACTTTTTAAAATTTGTAAATAATTTTTTTAAAAGTAAAAGGCCCATTTTGTGGCAAGACTGAACTCATAACTACAGCAAGGACTAAGAATCCTCTAGAATAAGACTGAGTCCTACAAACACTTAGATGGTCTTGGTACCTGCAGGTCAGCTGTGACTTCCTTGTCCGTACAGGTGTTCACTGTGCACACTCACTGGACCTTCCTGACCCCATAACTCTCCCATCTGTGATTGAATGGGGCTGTTACTATCAAGACTGACAACATTAAGGTTTCTTGGGAGAAGCGAAGAGTATTCTGGAGAGAAGAAAAAGACAATGGGACAACTCTTAAAACTCCAGGAAATCAGTGTCTTGGATGAAGGGCTTGCCAGCCTTGTCCCTTACCCCAGCCCCTGATCCCGTCTCAGGTGGCAGTGAAACGCTGTCCCTGAGAACACAACAGAGCCATCAGTCAGCAGAGAAACACCACTTGGTGCGTCGGGGCCCTAGCAGTTTCCAGGGCAGAGCCTGCTCCGGGAACCATCACTTGTCCCAGCAGCTCCTCCCTGAGACACGCCTTAATGACTGAGGCCCCCTGGAGCCAGGGCCGGCAGGAGAATGGCAGGTTCCTGAACTGAAGAGCTTGGGGATCACGAAGATCAAACATCTCTGGTGCATCACTCTTCACTCACCACATGCTAATTGGGGATACTCTGGATCCTGGCCAGGGGTGGAAGATTCACCCTGCCTCTCTGTCACAGGCTTTGTGACTGTCAGCCTTTGTGTCCTCAACTGGGATCTGTCTCAGGAGAATCTCAAAGTCTTCCTGTGTGGGGCAACCACAGAGTCCCCGGCTGCCAGGATTAATAGGCACTCGGAGGCCCAGCTGTCATCACCATGCATTTTGTGGAAGCTCCCAGGGTGAGCCGCTCAGGTCGAGACATGCCACACACCACACAGCTGTGGAAGCCACGCTCGTGAGACAGGTGCAGCCACAGGATCTCACCATGCTGGCGCCACACCTTTGTACAAGAAGCTCCAGGCTTTTTATTTTATTTAATTTTTTTAACAACACATTTAAAAGTTCTGTCTTCATTTGGAATGGTGACAGAGAGAGACGAGTGGAGGGCGAGGAGTTCAGAGAGACCATGCGTGTTTAGACTGTGACTGTTGCATCTTCTTACCTGTACCCGAGGGAAGGTGTGTGTTCCAGGCCCCAAGACCTCCCCCAGGTCTGTAATTGTCTAGGACTCAGCATAGAGTATTACTGATGGGGAAGAATTAGTACCAGGAAAAGATACAAAGCAAAATCAACAAAGAAACAGGGCAAAGTCCCTAGGAAACCAGGAGCCAACATCCAGTGGAGTCACACGGGATGTGCCCAAATCTGCCAGCAACAAATGTGACAACACATGTCAAACACTGTCTACCAGGGACACTCATTAGAGACTCATTGCCCAAGGTTTTCCCCCCCGGGACTTGTCACAGGCTGCGTCTGCCAAGCTAATACTGAGACTCCAGCCTTCCGGGAGGAAAACAGGTGTTCTCATAAACCACATGGTTTGCACAAATGGCCTCTGCACAGTGAGCACACCCTCGTCATTTAGGGCAAGTTTCCTGTCAGCCTAGGGAACTGTTCACCAGGCAAGTTCCCAGATGTCAGCCAAGGGCAACCTTGAAAGGCTGGCCATTCCAAGGATAGCAATCTCAGGCCTGCTGTGTTTACTACACAGAGAGGCAATCACATTTCATCTCTTATCTGTCAGAGTTTAGTCAATTGCTGTCAGCAAGGTGAATGTGATCATTACTGTCATAAACCCTTAGACTCTCCCTCTAACAGGTCACCTACACCTGACTATCCTAGGATACCTCAAACCCAGTATGTACAACACTGACCTCATCATCCTCCCCACATTCTGGCTCTTTCTCTAGCATGCATTTCCTAGTGAATGGCTGTTCCAGATCTCCCATCACCAAGATTATTCTTTTTGTTAAGTTTATTTAGTCATTGAAAGGTAGAGTGACACAGAGAGCGTGCAAGAGAGCTGTTCCATCTGCTGGTTCATTCCCCAGATGCCCGCAATGGGCAGTGCTGGGTCAGGCCAAAACCAGGAGCCAAGAACTTCCAGATCCCACACAGGGTGGCAGGGATCCCAATACTGGAGCTGCCTCTCAAGGTGCACATCGGTTGTGAGCTGGATGGAAGCAGAGGCAGGACTTGCACTCCGTTGTGAATGGGTCATCCCAAGCCATAGCTGCACCCATACTCCCACCCCGGTATCATAGAATTCTGTTGTAGGAGCATAATTTATTTAACTAATTCTCTCCTGGTGGATATTTCAGATTTTTTTTTTTGACAGGCAGAGTGGACAGTGAGAGAGACAGAGAGAAAGGTCTTCCTTTGCCGTTGGTTCACCCTCCAATGGCCGGCGCGGCCGGCGCGCTGGGCCGGCGCACCGCGCTGGGCCGGCGCACCGCGCTGATCCGATGGCAGGAGCCAGGAGCCAGGTGCTTTTTCCTGGTCTCCCATGGGGTGCAGGGCCCAAGCACCTGGGCCATCCTCCACTGCACTCCCTGGCCACAGCAGAGGGCTGGCCTGGAAGAGGGGCAACCGGGACAGAATCCGGCGCCCCGACCGGGACTAGAACCTGGTGTGCCGGCGCCACAAGGCGGAGGATTAGCCTAGTGACCCGCGGCGCCGGCCTCAGATATTTCTAAGACTGCTATTCTGAAGTTTTTTGAAACTCAGATGTGCTCATAATAATCCCTGATTCTGACATTTTTTAAAAAAAGATTTATTTGAAAGTCAGAGTTACAGGGCAAAAAGGAAAGACAGAGAAATCTTCCATCTACTGATTCACTCCCCACCCAGATGACTGTAACAACCAGGGCTGGGCCAGGCCGAAGCCAGGAGCTTCCTCCAAGTCTCCCACATGGGTGGCAGGGGCCCAGGAACTTGGGCCATCCTCCACTGTCTTCTCAGACACATCAGCAGGGAGCTGGATCAGAAGCGGAACAGCCGGGACCCGAACCACCATCCATCTGAGATGCTGGTGCTGCAGGTGGCAGCGCATTGCTGTGCTACAGCGTCTGCCCCAGCTCTGGCATCTTAATTGACTTCCTATGGTTTTGACAGCTATGCCTCCATTTGGGAATTGGAGATGCAAGAAGGTTGCTAGGGATACCTGGTCAGGTGCTTATGAGGTACAAAGACATTGTGAAGTGCTTAGAACACTGCTCTCTTGATATGTGGGTAGCCCTATACAAAGGTTATCAATATTACTATTTTTACTATTCAAGGTCTAGTCTCCAGGTAGCTTCTGCTTTTCCAATATATCTGCTTACACTTTGCACTCTATTCTGCACTGATTTCCCTTTCCCCATTAAATAGGCTTTTCTGGAGAGAGGAGAAACTATCTTGTGTATGTTCACTGAGCTTAGTACCCAGAAGGCAAGCACTTGCTGTGGAGTAGATGTTAGCTGCACGAGGTAGTATGTGCAATAATGGTCTGAATTCTTGTCTCTGTTCTCATTTCATGCCTTCTCCATGCACCACCTGTGATTTTGGGTCCCAGATGAACTATTCACATCCCCATCACAATTTGTAAGTGAAAACTTCACCATGGAAACCATTGACACTAAACCAGTGCTTCCTTAACTATGTTCACGCTTAGTAAATGTTTTCCAAAAATAGGTTCCCTGGAAAAATAAGTTTGAGAAAGTCCGGGTTACACACAGCTGAGCAGATAACGTTACTGTAGCAGCTCCTGGGCATTCCCCAGGCCAGCGTGCCAGGGAGAATGGGCGGAATGTGGGGTGGGGTCAGCGAATTTCAGAGGGCTTTTCCCACAGGACATTATCGGCAAGTAGTGGGACTAGCTCTGAGGAATGCAAAGGATGAAAAAAGACTTGAACTTAGCCTCCTTCTCTCCTTGAGCTGACTTGCCTGGAGCCTGGCTGTGCTACCACTATGGGGCCGTTTATGGCTAATTACAGTGCCATTTATTGCTGCGGTCCCAGGCCCTGAGAGCGTCTCTACTTCTTTCCTAAAACCCTTGTGAAAAAACACCTGTGGCAGCTCACAAATCCATTCAGTAAGGATTTATTGAGTTTCTGCTGAGTGCACTGAGTATGGAGAAAATGATTTTTATTTTTGCCCTTGAGGAACTAGCAGGGGCTCACATTCAAACAGCCACAGCGTGGGGCCTCTGCCAGCTGCATGGGATCTTGGATCAGAGCATTTTTGAGGAGCACAAAGTTTCAGTTAGACAAGAGGAAGAAGCTTCAGGGTCTATTGCAAAGGGTGCAGTATTAACTGTTAACAGTGAGGCATTGTGGAGGGGCAGGCGTTGTGGTGCAGTGGGTTAAGCTGCTGCCTGGGATGCCTGCAACCCCTATTAGAATGCCTGGGATGGAGCCCTCTCTCCACCTCTGCTTCTCATCCAGCTTCCTGCTAACTCCTTGAGGGAGGCAGCAGAAAATGGCCCAAGTGTTTGGGTCCCTGCCACCCATGTGGTAGACCTTGATGGAGCTCCTGGTTCATCTCCCAGGGCTGGGAGTGAACCAGCAGATGGAAGGTCTCTCCCCCGCCCCTTTCTCCTCCCCTCCATCTCTCTCTCTCTCTCCCCCCTTCTCCTCCATCTCTCTCTCTTTCTCTCTCTCTCTCCCCATTCCCCATTTCTTCCCCCCCGTTGGTTCTCCCTTTCCTTTCAGACAAATAAAAATAAATAAACTTTTTTTTAAAAATGAAAAAAAAGTATTACACATTTCAAAATTTCTAAAATAGCACATTTTTATTTTAAACTATTTATTTGAGAGACAGGAAAAAAAGAGTTCTCATCCACTGGTTCACTCCCCAAAAGCCATCAACAGCCAGGGCTAACCAGACTGAAGCCAGGAGCCAGGAACTCCATCTAGGTCTCCCAAGTGAGACCCAAGAACTTGAGTCCTCACCTGTTGTCTCCCAGGGTGTGCATTAGCAGGAAACTGGAATCAGGAAGAAACCAGACTTGAACCAGGCGTCTCAGCCCCTAGGTCAAACACCTACCCTGGGTATGTGTTACATGCTTTATGCAAAAGACATGATAAATAGATGAGGTGATGGATTTGTTAATTAGACTGAAGCCAAGGAAGCAGTGGGACTTTGGTTTAGTTTTGGAATTTTGAGCTCACACAGATGGTTGGGGACAAACTGGGAAGCTGTATCCCTGCTGCAGGCAGCCCCTGAGCTCCATTGTCAGAATCGCACACAGGTGACCCTGGGTATCAGCAGGGGCTATGCTCCAGAATACCTCTCCCCTGCCCCCACAGCAGGTACCAAATACTGTGGATATTTCAGTCCCTTATACAAAATGGTGTAATATTTTCATATAACATACATATAACTCCATATTTTTCAGGTCATCTCTCATTTACTTACAATATCTAATCCCATGTAAATGTTATATAAATAGTTACCACATTGTATTGTTTAGGGATGGTGAAAAGAAAGAACTCAGCCAATGTTCAGTACATATTTTTCCCACATATTTTCCATCTGAGCCTGGTAGAAGCCATGATGTAGAATCTGACAACGCACAGGAAAGTGAAAGCCAGGTAGGGTGTCTCCCATGTAGCTGCCCTGTTTTTAATTTTTAAATTTATTTTATGTTTTATTTGAGAGTCAGAGTCACAGACAGAGAGGGAGAGACAAAGAGGTCTTCCATCCACTGATTCACTCCCCAGATGGCCACAACAGCCAGAGCTGAGCCGATCAGGAGCCAGGAGCCTCTTCCAGGTATCCCATGTAGGTGCAGGGGCCCAAGTACTTGGGCTGTCTTCTACTGTTTTCCCAGGCCATAGCAGAGAGCTGAATCAGAAGAGGAGCAACTGGGACATGAACCAGAGCCCATATAGGATGCTGTTGCCTCAAGCATAGGCTTAGCCCACTACACCACAGTGCCAGCCCCCAGAGGGCTCTTGAACTTGTCCCAAGCCCTCAGAGATGGGAGAGCTTTCCCTTCAGTGACCCCAGATCATGTTTTATTTTTGTGTGCATCTGTTTTCTTATCACTTCCATCTCTGATGGTTCCTGGCAGAGCTGTCCATGGCTTGCAACGTGCCGCAGTCAAAGCAGGGCATGCTTTAGAAGCCAGAGGGCGAGGTTCAGCTTGCTGTGGTTTGCCAGCCTGGTAATTGCTGGTGGGAGGAAGGCACTGGAGAGCAGGGCCTGCGGAGTATGATCGGGTTTGCGGTACTGTGGTTCCTGATGTCCCATGCAAATCCTAAGCAAACTGGAATGTAATATACACACCACCGATTAGAAGGAACTAGGCCACCCACGCTTGCTTGCTCCCAGCTCCCAGGAGCCGCCCAGCCTGCACCTCTGGGGCCCATGACATGCTCCCCAGACACCAGCTGTTCAGTACAAGGAACTAACATGGGTTCCCCAGGGGCGGCGTGGCTCACTTCTCCCAGCAAGTCCTCTCTGCTTTCAGAATGAAGCCCACATCTGTGCTCTGAGCCCCTGTCTTCGGCTCCAGCTCACCCTTCCCAGCCTCTCCTCTCCTCACCTCTGCTCCTTCCTGCTCTCCGAGAGAGAGCATGCCCCACGCTTTCCCCATGCTGGAGTCCTGGCTTTCTGCTGCCTCTGACTCTTGAAACCTCATGACTTTTCCAAGGCCTGTGAAAAATTAGGTTGGGTTCAGCTGCGTACAGGTATTTCAAAAAGTTCATGGAAAACAGAATTTCAAGATGAGTTTATTTTGGTGCTAAAAAAACTGAAATTCATGCATGTTTTTCTTTGTTTTGATTTTTAACTTTTATTTATTTATTTATTTGCTTCAGACAGAGAGTGAGTGCACATACTCCCAGCTGTTGGTTCACTCCCCATATGCCTCCAATGGCCAGGACTGGGCTAGGTCAAAGCCTAGAGCCAGGAACTTGGAACTCAATCCAGGTCCATGTGAATGGCAGAGACCAGTTACTTGGGCTATCACCTTTTAGGGTGCGAAGCTGAAGTCAAGAACCAGAGCTGGCAATTCACAATAGCTAAGACCTGGAACCAACCTAAATGCCCATCAACGGTAGACTGGATAAAGAAATTATGGGATATGTACTCTTTAGAATACTATACTGCAGTAAGAAACAACGAAATCCAATCATTTGCAACAAAATGGAGGAATCTGGAACACATCATGCTGAGTGAAATAAGCCAGTCCCAAAGGGACAAATACCATATGTTCTCCCTGATCGGTGACAACTGACTGAACACCAAAAAGGAAACCTGTTGAAGTGGAATGGACACTATGGGAAACAGTGACTTGATCAGCATAGCCCTGACTGTTAATGAACAACTTAATACATTATCCCTCTTAGTAGTTTTTTTGTCTGTTCTACTTAATATGACTGGTTTAATTCTGTAATTAATACACAGTTATTCTTAAGTGTTGAAATTTAACTGAAATGTGATCCCTGTTAAACATAAGAGTGGGAATAAGAGAGGGAAGAGATGTATAATTTGGGACATGCTCAAGCTGACTTGCCCCAAATGGTAGAGTTAGAAACATACCAGGGGACTTCAATTTAATCCCATCAAGGTGGCATGTACCAATGCCATCTCACTAGTCCAAGTGATCAATTTCAGTTCACAATTGATCATAATGAAAGGACTAAGAGTCAAAGGGAGCACATAAGCAAGTCTAGTACCTGCTAACACTAACCGATAGAATAAATAAAGGGGAGAGTGATCCAACATGGGAAGTGAGATACTCAGCAGACTCATAGAATGGCAGATGTCCTAAATAGCACTCTGGCCTCAAAATAAGCCCTAAAGGCATTCGGATCTGGCTGAAAAGCCCATGAGAGTATTTCAGGCATGGAAAGCCAAGACACTCTGGCAAAAGATCTCTGTGAGTGAGATCTCAGTGGAAAGAACAGGTCTTCAAAGAAGGAGGTACCTTTCTCTGAAGGGAGGAGAGAACCTCCACTTTGACTATGACCTTGTCTAAACAAGATAAGAATCGGAGAACTCAGAGGGCTTCCATAGCCTTGGAAACTCATGACTGGAGCATAGGGAGATTACTAATGCCATAGACAGGAGTGTCAATTGGTAAAGTCAACAACAGGAGTCACTGTGCACTTACTCCTCATGTAGGATCTCTGTCCTTAATGTGCTGTGCATTGAGATTTAATGCTATAACGAGTACTCAAACAATATATTTCACTTTGTGTTTCTATGGGGGTGCAAACTGTTGAAATCTTTACTTAATGCATACTAAACTGATCCTCTGTAAAAAAAAAAAAAAAAAAAGAAACTATCAACTCCCAACTTGACTCTCACTGGGATTAAACATGACAATAGGTCTGATCTGATTTCATCATCATTAAAAAAAAATCATCTATTATTTTTCACTTTATGTTTCTGTGTGGGAGCAAACTGTTGAAATCCTTACTTAATGTATACTAAGCTGATCTTCTGTATATTAAGATAATCGAAAATGAATCTTGATGTGAATGGAAGGGGAGAGGGAGTGGGAAAGGGGAGGGTTGTGGGTGGGAGGGACGGTATGGGGGGGAAGCCATTGTAATCCATTATTCGTACTTTGGAAACTTATATTCATTAAATAAATAAATTAAAAAAAAAAAAAAGAACCAGAGCTGGGATTCAAACCCAGGTACTCTGCTGTGGGATGCAGATGTCTTAACCACTAGGCTACATGTCCACTGCCAGGACTGTGAGCTTCTTACAGATAGTAGATGCATCCCGCACAGAGATGTTTCTTTTACAGCTGCCTGTGGGTTGATTTGTGATTTTTGCTGCTTTGTGAGCATCCTTCCTCCTCCAGTGAAACATCTCATAAGCATGTGTTGATTTAAACTGGGCTGAAATAAGTGGGAGAACCATGGTGTGGTTTCTGGAAAGGGTGCTGAATTTAGAATGAGGAGGTCTGAATTTGAATCCTGGCTTGAATGACTGTGTGTCAATTATGTGGTCTTCTTGGGCCCAGTTTCCTGATCTGCAAAATGGGGTCCTCAATTCAAGGGCCTTGAAGTTTTCTCCCAGCTTGACCATCTCTTAGGAATGAAATTGATTAGCTGCGTTGGGGTCCTACAAGGAGGTGGAGCCTGTGCATTCCTGGTGAGAGCCAGCAACATGGAAGGGAGGAGTCCTCGCACCAATCATTCTGCTTCACAGTTTCTGGGCTCTGGCCAAGCCTGGAGGGGCAGAAAGTGAAAAGGACACTGGGCCGGAACAGCATGCATCAGGAGTTTGCTGATGAGAGCTCAGTCTTGGTATAAATAGGCAAGAACAGGGGCTGGTGTTGTGGTATAAATGGTTAAGCTACCACCTGTGAAACCAACATCGGATATTGGAATGCCTCAGGTCCTGGCTGCTCCACTTCAGATCCAGCTCCCTGCTAATGTGCTTGGGCCTCTGCCACCCACTTGGGAGACCTGGATGGAGTTCCTGGCTTCTGTTTTCAGCTTTGCTCAGCCCTGGCCATTTCAGCCATTTAGGAAATGTGCCAGCAGGTAGATTTCTGTCTCTGTCTCTCTCTCCCTCTCTCTCTGTACTCTATCTTTTCAAAAAAAAAATTTTTTTTAAATAAGCAAGAACTAGCTCAGGAGATCATATTTCAGGACGTGGGAACCATTTGGAGTCTCTCCTTAACAAGAAGGGCTCTCGTTAACCCTGGCTTTGGGTCTAGGGAATGCAGAGCCCCACACTTGTCACCCTCTGTGCACTGGGGTAACCAGTGTGGCTCTCTTAGGCTACTTGGGATAGGGAAGCAAGCGTTGAAGACTCAGATCTGCCCTCGTGTTTCTTTGAACACGGTAATTGTCCTCACTGGGACTTAGATTCCCATCTATAAAGGACAGGCCTTGGCATCTGTCACTGACTCCTGTGTTTAGCACCAGAACAAAAATGATTAAAAGCTTGAATAGGTTCCATGAGCAGTGAACTCTCTGCTTGGCCAGCAACGCCTCACAGCCTGGCCAGGCATGCCCAGGACGGCACCAGGCACCCTCGAGCTGCCTCCCTGCTCCCTCGCCCCATGGCTGTTCCAGTCGTCATCACAGTTTTGTTTTGCTTTTCATATTTTCATCTCTGTTGTTTGATCTCCAGTACTGGTGTTTCCTTAGGAGAGAACTCTGGATCTCAGGCCAACAGGTTCACCTCTGTGCACACTCATTTCAGCTCTCACCTCGTTTTCTTTGGTGAAGTTTTGATTTTCCCGTCCACACCCCAACACAGGGCTTTGCTGTTGGTGTCCTTTGCCTTAGCTCACACTCATTCATGCACTGCTATGACAACCTCGGCCGTTCCTCTGCCTGTCTCCAGGTTCAGTGAGTCACAATAGGCAGTGAAGCCGATGCAGAAAAGAAGTGTTACACATGGTTGAGACTAGGTTCTTGTCAGAGCCTCCTTCCCAGGCTGGAAAGTGCTGACTTTGCTCTTCTGTGTATGTGGTCTCCAGGGAGAAAGACCTTTCAATGGTTGGCTTCGCAAGTGACCTGCCAGACCAGTCTCACAAGGGTTTTCCAAGTGGCGACATATGGCCAGAATCTCTGATTCTTTCTCCTCCACTTTCAACTTGTTAACAATAAGAACAATGACAACGATACTTAGCTATTATGTATAAAGTTTCTGTAAGGCACCAGGCCCAGAGCAGGTGTGCCACGTACCTGAATTTCAGTCTTCCTAACTTCAGAAGGTGGATGTCATTGACCCCATTCAGCAGATGAGTAAATCTCACGGAAACGAAGTGCTTTCTCTGAAGTTCCCAGGCTGCTAAGAGGCAGAGCCTGGTGAGAACCATGCTTTTTCATCTCCCCATAAAGAAACAGTGCACCCATTTTGAGTGTTAAGTGTTTGTGACAATTTTGACTAGGAAAAGCAAAAAGAAGAAAAAAGCTCTTATAAAGTTGACAACGATTCCAACTTTACTTGGAAATCAAATGGAAACAAATTGTAAATTCAAATCTTACTTCTGAGGAGAAATCACTTTTATGTGATATTCAGTTGGGGAAGTCTCTAAAATCCTCTGAGGAGCAGGTGTTTAGTGCAGTGGATAAATGCCTGCATTCCCATCACTGCGTGAGGGTTCGACTCCTGGCTCCGGCTTCTGACTCCAGCTTTCTGCCAGTGCAGACCCTGGGAGGCAGCAGTGATGGCCCAAGTGGTTGGGTTTCTGTTGCCCGCATGGGAGACCAGGATTGTATTCCCAGATCCAGATCCTGTGAGCATTTAGAGAGTGAACTAGTGGTTGAGAGTGCTGTCTCTCTCTCTCTCTCTCCTTCTGCCTCTCAAATAAATAATAATATTAATTAAAGAAATCTCTGAGCCTCCGTCTCCTTATCTGTAAGTGGGAAGATGGAGGCCTGTGTCCAGCACTCACTGCAGACACTCATTGCTTGGACAACACAACCATGTCAAAGATTTGCTTAAATAAATGCAATATTGAGAATGCATAATTATAATAGCTAATTTAGATCTACAAAGTGCTCTGCTTGAGGAAGGTGTTGTCATACCAGAACCTAGAGCCAGCAACAAATCTATGAATTTTCATTGAACTCCTGCTGTGTGCCAGGTTATTCTTGACTCCCAGTGAGATACACAGGTGACTAAAATATGGATTAGGGATTGTGTATGATTTATTTTTATTATTTTCCCACAATGAATTTATCATTAAAAAAATCTTATCTACCAACCCCAAAAAGACAAGGGGAAAAAGGAGGGCAGACCATGCCCCTTGAAGGAATTCAAAGTCTGGTGGAAAAGAGAAATGTATAAGTGAACCAGCAAGCATGGCATATTGTGGTGTTATCAAAGACGGACAACAGAGGGGCAATTAATGTTGACGCAGGGGCAGGAGGCCTTTGAGTGTCCTGTACATTAGGAACAGTAATAATCCTTGTCCATCTGCCTCAGAGTGGCGTAAGTTCCACAAAATGGATAAAACTCTCAAATCTTGTGTACCTGTAAAGAAGTATTATCACTTCCTCTCACATCTCTGAAGGAGGTGGGAGCATCTGTCTTTCTGTTCTCCTAAGGCACTTGCGCTGGGGTGGGGGTGTCTGAGGTTGTCCTTGGATCAGTTTTGTGAGCTTGTGAATTCACATTGAGTATGGCAGCCCCAGTAGCCACGAGGTCCGGTCCTTCTGCAGTGACCATGACCCCATTCCTTTCTGTATTCCCCTTTCCCCCATCTTCCTGTGTTCTACTTCCTATAAACGCCTTTATTCCTTTCTTCCTATTTCCATGTCAGGGTCCCCAGGACCGCTCCCAGGGCCAGTGATTTGTTAGGAGGACTTGCAGGCTTCAGTACATGGTTGTGCTCACAGCTGCAATTTAATACAGCAAAAGACTATGAAGCAAAACCCACAGAGAGGTGTGTGAGGCACAGGCCAGAGGGAAGCAGGAGGCGGCTTTTGGCATCTTCTCCCAGTAGAGTCAGACAGGACACAATTCTTCCACAAAGGTGTGGTGACAGCAGGTATGAAATACCATCTCCCAGGAAAGCTTGTCTGAGCCCAGGTGTCCAAGCTGTTTATCAAGGTCAGTCACACAGGCACCTCTGCCCAGCATGACCAAAATCTCAACTCCCAGAAAGAATATGTTCAGCAAAAACCACATTTTTTTCTTCTTATTTATTTATTTGAGAGGTAGAGTTATAGACAATACAGTGAGAGGGAGAGGCAGAGAAAGGTCTTCCGTCCATTGGTTCACTCCCCAGTCGGCTGCAATGGCCATAGTAGTGCTGATCTGAAGCCAGGAGCCAGGTGCCTCTTCCCAGTCTCCCATGCGGGTGCAGGGACCCAAGGACTTGGGCCACCTTCTACTGATTTCCCAGGCCACAGCAAAGAGCTGGATTGGAAGAGGAGCAGCCAGGACTAGAACCGGCGCCCATATGGGATGCTGGTGCCGCAGGCAGAGGATTAACCTACTGTGCCATGGCACTGGCCCCAAACCACATTTTTTTCTAGAAATGGTTTAGCACAGAGAGCCACTCTGGTCATGTAGGGTGGAAACACTCCCCACATCTGTGTCCCCAAACGCCAGGCAAAAGGCAGACTTGAAAACATGGCAGTCTTCCAACGATGGCAATCTCAGGCTCAGCATGCTAACTTTCTTCTTGGCCCTTGACCAAGGCATCTTGAGAGCAAAACTATTATCAAGGGGACTCCACCCAGCAGGTGAGACCAACCTGCAGGAATGATGTCAGTTATGCCCTTCAGGGGTCCCATACTCAGCTGGTAAAAACAAATCCCATCACCACAAAGATCTCTGTTATACAGTCAAGTGACTTTCTTCTTCAGTTTTCGTATAAACATTGCTTACTTGGCCTGAGGCATCTGCTCAGGACAGCTCTGGCAGAGACAGTGTCACAGTAGGAGTGCACACACGAAAAGTGCAACCCCAGAGGGCACACCCAAAAAGAGCTGACAATGACAGGGCTCCCCTCGCTGGGCATACGTTAGATAGGCAGAGCAGGTGGGCAGAGTCCCCCGTGTGACCTCCCACTGGGAGCCTCCACCATAGGCTAGCAGTCCCAGCCAATTAATTCAGCTCAGTCCCCGGTTTCAGAGGGACTGCCCGAGGCAGTCAGTTACAAATGGTTTGCTTGTCTGTGACACCAGTGCACCTGCCTCGCGAGCGTGGACGACAGCTGGAGGTGTTGTGCGTGGGAGCCTCGGAAGCTGCGCCACCCCCTGCTGCTCCGTAGTGGGTGCTGTCAGGTGTGATCACAGGCTCGGCAGTCAGTCGGAGTTCAAAGCGCTCCCAGCAGCTTGGAAAGGCAGCAAGGGGGTTTGGGTCAGAAAGATAGGACGCTGCCAGGAGCAGTTCTGAAAGACAAAGCCCGTTCAGCTCCCACTACTCCCTGCACCTCCTAGGGAGCCAGGGGTTTTGTTCTAAGGCTGTTGCACTCTGCACTCGACTCAGCAATCTTAACTTGACATTTTCAAAACCATCCCTAACTGTCATCCAGGCCTTTCTTTCACCTGGAAGGGTTGTATGGAGAGGAACAAAAACATTTTCGCAGAAAACCAGTTTTTATACGAATTAGCCAGAAAGCTACATCATGTTCTGGAACTGGTCAAAGATGAAATCTTGAATTTCCAGAATGGGTTTATGCAACCTCTTGTTCTTTTTATGTTGAGCAGTGTAGAAAAGATCAAGCTGTGCCCCCCAACAAGGTGTGGATTCCAGGGGAGAGGGAGAGCGGAGTCTTGCTCGTGGTCTGTTGCTGAATACAGCAAGGAATCCTGGAAGTTGAGCACAGCAATCAAAACCAGTGCAGCATCTCCAAGCAGGGTTGACAGTGGATCTGTCAGGAGTGGGTGATGAGGTCGTGGTCCCTGCAACGTGCCCTCCCCAACCTACAGCTTTCAGCAGCGATCTCAACTTAGAATGCAAATTGTCTCTGCATCAGAACAGAGAGCCTAGCAGCAGCCCCTTTTCAGACGGTCCCGTCAGAGCCTTTGCCCTTTCTTTGCGTGTGACCCAGAAGGTGCAGCTAGAATCTGCTATTCTCCTAGCTGAGGGCGCCGCAGGGGTGTCCCCTGTCTTCAAGGGCCCCGCAGTCAAACCACCTTGGTGGAGCCCTCACCTATTCTCATCTCAGCACAGCTGGAGCAGAGGCCACCGGCAGCCCACAGCACATGGTATCAGGTTTCAGTTCAGAGGCACATCTAGGCAATTCAAATCTGTGAACTCATGGTTCCAAAAAAGCTAAGGGCATTTCTTTGCCAGTGGAAAAGGCAAAGCAGTGGAGGACCAAATGGCCAGGTTCTGAGTCCGAGTGACAAGCAAGGCTTTCCTGAGCCCTCTGTGTCTTGCTATCCTTATAATCCAAGTTGAACCATTCCGAAAATATGCACAGGAGGCCAGAAAAGCATCAACCTGAAAGGATCAGCTCCTAGAAGATCTGGTATGATATTCAGGAGGTCAGTAGCAACCCCAAACTGCTTTTCTCAAATTCCGAGAATGTTTTCATCCCGGTGACTGGCTCTCTTTTCATGTTGATTGTTCCCAGAGCCTTCATAAGGCAACAATCACAATAAAAATCATCAGGATGGGGACTTATTCTAATACTCAAAGAGTTTAAATTCTAATCTGTTCATCAGTGGCAAAAAGCAAGGGAAACTGCCTCCTCAAAGAACACTACTTCTCACTTTTGTTTTTGCAGCTTTTCCTTTTGGGATGATCACTCTAACAGTTATGTGATTTCAAAGCCAGTTACATCATTCTTAACCTACATCCAAATGCAGTAGCCACCAAGTGCAAAGCCATTTGAAAGCAGCCTCACACCCTCTTTGTTTTCTCCTTGCAAAGTCACTTGATCCCCTGGTGGTAAATCCAGTGCTTACAGCACTCACCTTATGGCTGCCAGGGCTTGGAGGCTGGAGTGCAAGGGCAAGGGCATCAGGATGTGGAGAAATGGCTGCACTGTCCCCCTCCCTTGTGTCCTCGTTGGTTTACCTAAGACTCGATTGTGGGAAGCGATGTTAGTGACAGAAAATGTGTAACATTTTTCTCCAACCCAGAGCTCACTTTTTGAAATGGCTGGACCTGGCCGGCGCCACAGCTCACTTGGCTAATCCGCTGCCCGTGGCGCCAGCACCCTGGGTTCTAGTCCCGGTTGGGGTGCTGGATTCTGTCCCAGTTGCTCCTCTTCCAGTCCAGCTCTCTGCTTTGGCCTGGGAAGGCAGTGGAGGATGGCCCAAGTACTTGGGCCCTGCACCCGCATGGGAGACCAGGAGGAAGCACCTGGCTCCTGGCTTCGGATCGGCTCAGCACGCCAGCTGTGGCGGCCATTTGGGGGTGAACCAACAGAAAAAGGAAGCCCTTTATCTCTCTCTCTCTTTATCTCTCTCTCTCACTGTCTAACTCTGCCTGTCAGAAAAAAAAAAATGGCTGGGCCCTTTCTCCTCCCACCGAGAGGACAGAGGAAAATCAAAGGCATCAGGCAGAGTGGGCTTCTCCCTCACTTTAGCTGCCGGCAGCCACCAGGGGATCCAGCAAGTGAGCTCTGAACTGGAACAATCGTTGGTGGAATCCATAGGTAACTGACATCTCACGAGAGACTGCAAGCCACCCGTTTGATACCACAGCCATCCTGATGCCCACTCCTCTTCTCATGCTCCTCATCCTTCCGTTCCCAGTTAGCACTTCCACCAGATTTCAGAGTCAAAGTGCTTTACTGCAGTCCCTTTGTGTTGTTCTGCATGGGGGTCCCCAAGACCGCTGCCAGGTTCATTGGTTTTCTGGGAAGACTCCCATGTTGTATACTCATAGCTGTGGTTTATTACATTGAGCAGATGCAAAGGAAAGTCAGTGAAGGGAAAAGGTGCGTGGGGTGCAATGTGCAGGAGACCAGGTGCAGTCTCCCGGGAGTCTCCTCCCAAGAGAGTCACACGCGGCCATGCGTAGTTCCTCCAACTGCACGGTGTGACAGGATGTGTGCAGCGCTGTCTACAGAGAGGAGGCAGATGGTTGCTGCTATCCATCTCAGTCCTTTTTTAAAACTAGCGCTCCCATCTCTATAATAGCCAAGGCTGGGTCAGACCAAAGCTGGAAGGCAGGAACACAGTCCAGGTCTCCCACGTGGGTGACAGGGACCCAAGTACTTGATCCATCACTACTGCTTCCCAGGTCTGCATGGGCAAGAAGCTGGAGCCAGGAGAGGAGCTGAGAGTAGAAGAACCCAGGCCCTCCACTGTGGGGTGTGAGCATTTAACCACCGAGCCAGTGCCTGCCCACACCCCACACCCCATCCTAGTTCCTCAATGGGATCTTCCGCCGGGTCTGGGAACCACAGTGCAACAAGACAAATGAATAGGAGAGCAGCAGGAAGCTTTGTCAACTTTTACATGTAGGTGGGGACACTCACGGAGAATGAAGACCCAAAGAAATGGCCAAAGCAGAACATTTTAATACTTTTTAGATGGAGAACAATAAATCTGTGAAGGACAGTTACTGGACAGAGGGATCTGGGCTGGGAGAGTCACTAGGAGATGTGTGGCAGGGAGAGTGACGTGGCTGATGGAAGGTAAGGGTTATTTTAGTAAGTTTGTTTGTGCATGTTCATAGCAGCCACAATTCCCAGTCCATGGGGATAGGTTAGGCATCTTTCTCACAGGAATTTTTATGACTTACTAGGAAAAGGCAGGTCAGTAGACCTTTCTGTGAATATAGTTTCTCAACTGCCTTCAGCAGGAAATAATCAAAATGTCAGGTGTTATGTCCTTGGCTTCCACATCTACCAGGGGAACTCACCCAGGGGTCCCGGGTGTTAATGTGGATCAGTTACATAGGCACCTCTACCCAGCAGGTAGATCTTTTTTAAGATTTATTTATTTATTTGAAAGAGTTACAGAGAGAGGTAGAGACAGAGAGGTCTTCCATCTATTGGTTTACTCCTCAGATGACCGCAACAGCCGGAGCTGCGCTGATCTGAAGCCAGGAGCCAGGAGCTTCTTCCGGGTCTCCCATATGGGTGCAGGGGCCCAAGGACTTGAGCCATCTTCCACTGATATCCTAGGCCATAGCAGAGAGCTGGATCGGAAAAGGAGCAGCCGAGACTAGAACCGGTGCCCATATGGGATGCCGGCACTTCAGGCCAGGGCGTTAACCTACTGTGCCACAGCACCGGCCCCAAATAAGTAAATCTTAAAAAAAAAATTCCAGACTTCCAGGAGAGCAGGTGTTCAATGTAAGCCACATTGTACAAAGCACTTAGCACAGTGAGCCACTCTGCTTATTTAGGGAAAGGTGGCAACTTACCCATGTTCCCCATGTCTGGGTTCACAGACATTGGTCCAGGGCCTCTAAAGATGGCAGTCCCAGGCCCACTTTGTTGATTCCTCTATACACATGTACTTAAAAAGGAAATGAGAAAATAGAATAAAGCAGCAAAAAACAATATGAGAAAAGAGAGGGGCTGGCACTGTGGCACAGTGGGTTAAAGCCCCGACCTGCAGGGCCAGCATCCCATATGGGCACCGGTTGGAGTCCCAGCTGCTCCACTTCGGATCCAGCTGTCTACTAATGCACCTGAGAAGGCAGTGGAGGATGGCCCAGGTCCTTGGACCCCTGCACCCATGTGCGAGACCTGGAAGAAGTTCTGGGGTGGGGTTGGGGGGGTGTCATCCTGCCCCCACTCAATCTTGAGATTCCATGAAGCACCAGTGAAAGCCACTGAACATGATCTCTTTTATTTTTCAGATGATAACAGCAAGGCTGGGCACATTAAGGTCTCACAGTCTTAGAAACAGAGCCCATTGATCTGGGGTCTCAGCTCATTTTGTTGCTGTTGTCATTTTCAGTAAGTTCTAAGTGTCTCTTGAAGAAAAAGGAGTGAAGCCAACATTTCTTGGTAACCTCCAGGTAAGTCTGCAGATTGTTAGGAGAGATTTTGAAGGAAGTAAATAAACAAATGCTTTGGCATGGAAAATTCTCCAAACGATACCATTCAGTGTATGTCATCATGGACCAGCAGCCTGTCCTTTAGAGTCTAACGGAAGTAGCCTGCTCTCATGTCCTCATCATCCTTCTGCTCCTTCTCCTTCCTTTGTTTCTGCCACCTTCTCTTCCTGCTCCTCCTCTTCCTCCTCACCTCTCTTCCTTTCCTTCTCCTTCTTCCTCCTCATCTTCCTCTCCTCCTCCTT
Source organism: Oryctolagus cuniculus (assembly GCF_051225735.1). Classification (NCBI taxonomy): domain Eukaryota; kingdom Metazoa; phylum Chordata; class Mammalia; order Lagomorpha; family Leporidae; genus Oryctolagus; species Oryctolagus cuniculus. The sequence continues at coordinate 27,843,579 of NC_142877.1, forward strand.
CCCCTCCCCTCCTTTTCCTTCCTTTTCTTCCTCTTCCTCCTCTTCTCGTCTTCCTCTCCTTCTCCTTCTTCCTCCTCTTCTCCTACCTCCTCCTCCTCCTCACTTCTCTTCCTTTCCTTCTCCCCCCTCCTCCTTTTCCTTCCTTTGCTTTCTCCTCCTCTTCTCTTCTTCTTCTCCTTCTTCTTCCTCCTATTCTTCTTTTCTGCTCCTTCTCCTCTCCTTCCCCCTCCTCCTTCTTTTTCTTCACCTTCCTCTTCCTCTTCATCTTCTTTGTCTCTTCCTCCTTTTTCTTTTGCAGGAGTTTGCCCTTCCCCTCCATTACAGTCTCTTTGCTGGCTTTGGACTGAGATTGTGCTTATTCGCTTTGAAACCAGGGGCCATAGCTCGGGCATATCCTGGTCTGTGCAGTGCTTAGCTGAGCACCTGGAAGGCCCAGCTCCCATGCAGTTAGTTATGCTGCCCTGGGTGCGGTTCACCGAGCCCACCTGTTAACTGGAGAGAGGAGGTTAGAGTTCAGTAAGAGCACAGAGATGTTGCCGTGAAAAACATTGATTCTACTTCCTCCTTAATTTCACAGCCTGGGTGCTGTTTATAAAACTGATGAGGAAAAAATGCAGTCTCATTATCTTCTAATTATAAATGTTACATCTATTTGTGTTGCCTTCTGTTAACCTCTCTTGTCCTGAGTTACATCTCTCCTCAGTAGTGGAGACTCTAGTGTCGCCACAAAATGTTTGCTTTGACCATGTAGTTTTTTGTTTTGTTCTTCTTGATGTCTAAAATATTTGTGATTTGCTTTAGAGCCCAGTTAGCTATACTGGGTGTTCCATTAGAACAGTCACCAGAAGCTGTGGAGTCCCGTTGCCTCCAGACTCCCTCTCTGACAGCTGGCTGGTTAGCCATCTTGCCTTTCTGTTTGCCCACTCTAGGCAGAAACTGACTTGCTCTGGGTTTAGCTCTTCCCATGACTTGATGAATTCTAGTTTTATGAGAAGTCTCACTTCCATTGCACTGCAGATGTCCCCCCGTGCCACTGTCCCCATCTTGTCTGTGTCTTCTGGGACTGCACAAGATACACATTGCCTTTCCTGGATTCTTCCTTCTGGTTTAGGGTGTGCAGTGTCGCACCAACCAATTTCACTGTAACACAGAGCATCATGAAGTGTTCTGTGCTTTTTGCCAGGGTAGAGAGAGGGGCATCTCATTCCGTTCAACCTAATATTAACCTGCTATACACTGTAATGCTCAAACAAAATGATTTTAAAGATAACATCTGGGGCAGACATTTGGTTTAGTGGTTAAATCGCCACTCGGGGTGCCCCCGTCCCATGCTGGAGTGCTTGGGTTCTAGTCCAGCTCAGATTCTGATTCCAGCTTCCTGGTAATGTGCATCCTAGGAGACAGCAGATAGTGGCTCCAGTACTTGGTCCCTGCCATCATGTGAGAGACCTGGCTCCTCGATTTGGCCTGACCCAGCCCTGGCTATTGCAGGCATTTGGGAAATGAATCAGTAGATGGAAAATCGATCTCTCTCCCTTTCTCTTTCTCTCTCTCCCTCTCTCTCTCTCTGCCTTCCAAATGATAATGATAAAAAATAATATTCCATGACTCCATTTACATGAAACTGTAGACGAGACAAAACTATGGTGCAGTTTGTAAGGCAGTTCAGTGCTTGCCAGGAGTGAGAGAGGGGATTGGATGTAGAGAACAGGGGAACTCTTTGGGGTAATGAAAACACTCTGTGTCATCATCAGGGTGGAAGGGTGGTAGGTCTACTACCGTACAGTGTTCAAAACTCATTGAATTCTACACTTGACATTGGTGAATTTTATCCTATGTAAATTATAGCGCAATAAGTAATATGTTTGATCTCCAAAAAGATAAGGAGAGAGCAGGATCATTCCTTTATCCCCTGCTATAAATTGTTTTCCTGTTGTTTGAAATGTAGCCATGGAGCCAAAGCCAGTTCTAACCTGCTTTGTTTTTACTGTGCTTTTTGAAAACATAATATACATTCAGAAAAGTGGATAATCACTAGTAGACATCCCAGTGACTTCACAAAATGAACACATCTGAGAAACCACCGCTCAGATCAAGAGAAAAAAATTTTCAGAATCCTCAGATTTCCCAATTATATCCCCTTCCAACCCTTAAACCATCTCTCCAACGATAACCACTATTGTGACTTATTTTTTAATGAAATTTTAGTTTTAAAATATTTTTCTTTTTAATTGACATAATAATTGTATGTACTTACGGGATACACTGTGACACTTTAATACAAGTATAGGGGCTGGTGCTGTGGCATAGCAGGTAAAGCCACTGCCTGCAGTGCTGGCAACCCATACGGGCACTGGTTCAAATAGCAGCTGCTCCACTTCTGATCCAACTCCCTGCCAATGTGCCTGGGAAAGCAGTGCAAGGTGGCTCAAGTCCTTGCATCCCTGTACCCATGTCGGAGACCCAGAAGAAGTTCCTGGCTCCTGGCTTTGGCTTGGCTCAGTTGTGGCCATTTGGGGAGTGAACCAGCAGATGGAAGATTTCTCTCTCTCTCCCTCTCTCTCTCTCTCCCCCCCCCCCCACCCTCTGCCTCTCTGTAACTCTGCCTTCCAAATACATAAATCTCTTTTAAAAAATACAAGTCTACAGTGAGTAATGCTCAGATTATGGTGATGGCCTTATCCATCACCCTAGGTGTTTATCATTTCTTTGTGTTGAGAACAGTCAACATACTCTACTAGTTATTCGGAAATATTCAATGAAATGTAGTCCAGCAAGCTTATCTTACTGTGCTGTAGAACATTAGAAGTTACTCCTGTGCAGCTGCACCCTACCCCTTAGCCATCCTCTCTACCCCTGCTCTGTGACTTCTAGCATCATGATGCGTTTGTTTCCTTGGGCGTCGTATGTGTGGGATCATGAGCAAGATCCCTGTTTTTGCCTGCCTTCTTTTTCTTTGTTATGATGCGTGTGAGATTCATTCGTGATGTTGTGCAAGTTTGTTCATTCTCCTTGTTGTGAGGTATTCTGATTGCATGAATAAATAACTACCTGATGTGGATGGACATGTGGGTTATTTGTGATCTTTGGCTATTATGGAGAGTATTGCTGACTTTGGTGAATGTATGATTGTAATTGTCTATTGTGGAGAGTATTACCTGACTTTGGGTGAGCTTCTGTCTGCAATTCTATTGGGTACTGGGAGTGGAATTGCTGAGTCATAGGGTATGCATGTGTTCATCATACTAGATGCTGCCAAACAGTTTTCCAAAGTAATTGTTCTGTTTGATACACCCACCAGCAACATGTGAATGTTTTACTAGCCCCACATCCTTGTTAACACTTGTTACTGTCCTTTTCATTTTAGCCATACTGGCAGATGGGTGTGGAATTGCATTGTGGTTTTAATTTTCACTTCCTGGTGACTAATGAAGTTGAGCACTTTTTTATATAGCATCTTTAATAAAGTAATTTTTCAAGTCTTTTTCCCATATTTCTATTGGATTGTCTGCCTTTTTTGATTTATTTTAAAAATAGTCATTTTCTTCAACATAATGTAGTAATGATTTTTGAAACATTATAAAATACTTTTTCAGGTAAAAATCCACAACTTCTGTATTATTTCTTTTTATTTCCAGAAATACATATTGGGCCTAAGGGGTGATGAATGCCAATCCTAGAAGGAACTTTGGCGAACTTTGAACACATTAATTATAAATTCTATTTAGAATACTTCTGTGGGGCAGATACCATGTCTGTACTTCTGTGGGTGCTACTGAGGACAGCAAGGTGGGAAGGAAGAACCTGGCACATAGCGGAATTAGCTTTAAAAAAAGATTTATTTTTTATTTGAAAGTTACAGAGAAAAAGAAGGTGAGAGAGAGAAAGAGAGAGAGAGAGCGCACGCTCAATCTTCCATTCACTCCCCAAATGGCCACAATGGCTGGGGCTAAACAGGAGCCTAGAATACCATCCAGGTCTCCCATGTAGGTTGTAGGGATGCGAGTATGTGGGCCATCTTCTGCTGTTTTCCCAGGCACATTAGCAGAGAGCTGGATCAGAAATAGAGCAGCTGGAACTTGAACCAGCACTCACATGGTGGATGCCAGCATCCCAGTTGGTGTATTAACCTGCTACACCACAGCATGGCCCTATTCTTATGAACCAATAGAAGGAAACTAAGACCCAGAGAAGTAAGATCACATAGCCATAGCAGATCCATTTATTAAGTACTCAGAACAGCAGTAGTGACTAGGAAGACACTGCTGGAACCCAAAGAGTTTTTCCCTTGTCCAGCTAACCAGCCTTACTCAGTAGAGCCAAGTCTTTGCTGTGGAAGCTGTCCTCTTCCTTCAGGGTCTGCTCAGGGGTGGGCTCTTTTCCTTCTGACCTTCTCAGCCAGAATCAGTCTTTCCCCATCATCTCTGTTCTGGGTTGGGTTGCAGCATTTGCCCAGCTCTCTCTTTCAGACTATAAGGGTATGTCAAAAGTTCATCTCAAATGGAATTCAAAGAAGTTATTCAAGTGTAAAAATTTGTATTTTCCATGAACCTTTTGGGAGCCCTTCATACACATGGATTTCAACATGTTCTGTACAAAAATAAACATCTTTTAATTCCACTTTTCCATAAACTTTTGGAAGTACTTTCACACCTGTATACCTATGTCTTGTCTTCTGTGCTAGGCATGAGCTCCTAGGGAGGCAGGGTTGGTGGGAGGGAGGCTTATACACATTAGTGGCTCAGTAAACATCTGAGCTGAATTTCTCTAAAGAGAAAGGGCTGCAGGAACTGTGTGTTCCAGGAAGCTAGGGACAGGCACATTTGTACTAAATTCATAGATGTCTTTGTTTTGGAGTAGTGGCTCCTGTACTTTTAAGAACAGTATCATGGGTCCCAGAGTCTTTGTAGATGGAGAAAGAGATTTTAGGGACAGATATTTGATATAGTGGTTAAGATGCCCACATCCCACATTGGAGTGCCTAGTCCTGATGCACTCTGCATTCCAGCTGCCTACTAGTGTGCACCCTGCAAGACTGCAAGTGATGGCTGCAGTACTTGGGTCCCTGCCAGACGTGTGGGAGACTCAGATTGAGTGCCCAGCTCCTGGCTGTGCCCTAGCTCAGTTGTGATATTTAAGGAGTAAACCAGTAAATGGAAGATCTTTCTCTCTCACTCTCTCTTGCTCTCACTTTCCCCTGCTGTGTTTCTAACTAATTAACTTTAGAAGGAAGGAAAGAAAGAAAAAGACTCAGGAATGGACTTTCCTTTCCTTGGTGGGATGCCCTGGGGTAGGGCAACTGCTCAGTAGTCCCCTGCCATGCCCAGAATGGGTACCTAACCTCTTCTGGCTTCTGTGTCACTCTGTGGTCTAGTGTAGGCTCAAGGGCTGCTATGAGGGGTAAGGCGGCAGATGATGTGAGCCTGGGGCCTCTTGAACTAAGATGGATGGGTAAAGATTAGCCAGGAGAGACGTTTGCGAGGTGTGGGAGGCCAGGGTCTGCTCCTGCCATTGCCTCCCTTCCTGCTCTGAGCCCCAGGGCCCCAGCAGTGGCTCAGTAGCATGCGAGGGTGTATGCATCTTTCTTCAGCTGCCCTCCCTCTCCACCCCACCCTGCTGGCGCACAGGTGACTACATCGTGGCAGACACGGGTGTGGGGGAAACTTGTTCTGTCATCACTCAGGCAGGGCTCAGCCTTGGAACAAGGATGCACCTGGCATTGCTGAGGCTGCTGTGTGCCAAGTTCCAGGGATTGCCTAGGATACCCCAGTTAGAGAAGGGATTTGGGCTTGAGGGTGCAGGTAGAATAAAATCTCTCCTAGCAGCCTATTAAATGGGACCTGCCACAGACTTAGAAAGCCTGGGAGGAGATGCAGACTGTGTCCCTCCAAACCCCTGGTTCTTAGACAGGGGGAAGAGGCAGCAGAGGGAAAAAGAGAACTCACAGACTCTGACTTTTTTTTTTTTTTTAAAGATTTATTTATTTATTCGAAAGAGTAACAGAGAGAGAAGAGGCAGAGAGAGAGAGAGTGGTCTTCCATCTGATGGTTCACTCCCCAGATGGCCACAACGGCTGGAGCTGTGCTGATCCAAAGCCAGGAGCCAGGAGCTTCTTCTGGGTCTCCCACATGGGTGCAGGGGCCCGAGGACTGGGGCCATCTTCTACTGCTCTCCCAGGCCACAGCAGAGAGCTGGATCAGAAGAGCAGCCAGGTCTGGAACCGGCACCCATATGGGATGCTAGCGCTTCAGGCCAGGGCGTTAACCCATTGTGCAGCAGTGCCGGTCCAAAGACTCTTGACTTTTTTTTTTTTTAAAGCTTATCACGGCTATGTTGTCAAATGAATGAAGAGGCTGTATAGAAACAGAGACGCCAAATAACTGATGAGATGCAAAACCTGAACTAGAACCCAGATCATGAGATATGGAGAACAGGGATGACGGGAAGCAGGTTATTGATCCCTGCTGGGTGTCAGACACTGGGCAGGGTGTGTGGGCTGCCTCCCTCACTCTGTGTAGCAATCTTATTTAACTCCATATCACATCATGTTACAGGTTCAGGCACTGTTTTTGTTTTTGTTGTTGTTTTTGTTTTTGTTTTTTAACAGAATGCCTGCCACATTGCCCAGTACAGTTCTTGGCCTGGGGATCCATTGAAGATCCAGATGGAGGTGGCCCTTGCCACATGGCACCTGGGGCCGAGAAGAGTCAGGTAGAGGGGTAGTTTTATGCAGTCTGGGGTTCTGACAGAAGTTCAGATGCCGTGGGAGCCTTGGAGGGCTGTGTGAACTCAGACTTGGGCTAGGCAGGGAGGGCTCCCAGAAGGACCTTTCAGGATAGGGAGTGCCTGGAGCAGGGGATGTGAGAGTGGAGGTGGGTGGGTGGGGAAGATGAGAAACAAGGCCGGGCAAAGGTTGGGGGGCACCAGGGCCTGAACGGCCTGGAAAGCCTTCTGACTTATCCAGGAGAAAGTGCAGGGTGGAGGCCCCTGGAGGAGTCTGAGTGCTGGTACCAGGCTCAGAAGTTCCCCTCTAAAGGAAAACATTGGCCTCAGTGTGGAAGGTGGGCTGGAAGGACAGGACGAGAAGCAGGGAGAGGAGCCAGGGAACCACAGCAGGGACCCAGAGCAGCAAGGATTCCGGCCCAGATTTGGATAGCGTCAGGGACAAGGGGAGAAATGCAGAAAGTCAAGAAATCAGTTTGGGGGTTAGAATCACCAGCACTTGACTGGTGGCTGTGAGAGTGGGAATTAGAGGGACCCAGGGTGACGCAGGTTGTCTGGGCAGTGTCATTGTCACGGGGCCATGTCTTCTCAGTTGTCCTGGTGAGAGAGTGACAAGCGCAGAAGCAACTTGTCCAGGGCCATCAGCACACAACCCTTCCCTATTCCATTAGCTTCGGGATTTTCCTGTTCATAACTGGACCATAGCCATGAACAGCTTTGGCCAAAGTGCAAGGCTGTGCTCTCTGGAGCAGTGAACTTCTGCAGTGGTTGGAGTAGACTAATTTTGAGCCTTAGCAGGCCATTTGAAGGAAATGTTAAGAACCTTCCCACCCAATCCCCTGTCACAGAGATCTAGGCACCATCCCCAAAGGCAGCCTGGGTTCATGGAAGGAGCACTCCTATGAGTTAGGAGACTTGGGTTCAGCTCCTGGTCCTGCCATGTCTCCTTCCTGAGGCCTCAGTTTCCCAGTCCAAGAATGAAGAGGTGGAGCCAGATGGCCTCTAACAGCCTTTTCAGCATCACTCTGTGAAGTTCTGTGTGACTAGGGAGCAGGACATGTGCTTGGACACAGAAAGCAAAGACCAGAGGCATCCTGGAGGCCACTGGATTCAACTTTCTTTTATTTGCTTATTTATTTTCATTTTATTTGAAAGGCAGAGAGAGAGACCAACAGAGATAGACCAACAGAGTCCACTCCCCAAATGCCTGTAACAGCCAGGGCTGACTCCATCCTGGCCTCCATGTGGGTGGCAGGGACCCAAGTACTTTAGCTGTCAGCCTGCTGCCTCCACTGACACTTGATTTCTGCACTGACACCCACATAGTTAATGGCTAAGCAAAGACTCAGCATCTTTAGATGCTCTCTGGATTAAGATGAAGAACGGATGAACAAACAGGGCTTTCCTGTACCACATCTGATCGCCATATACGGACTCATGGGAGGGATGATTAGTTCTATGTCCCTCACCCACTCCCTGTTTAATCCCAGCTGTTGGCCATCACAGCCCGGAAATGCTCATGACAATTAGGTTGTTTCAGTTTGGCCGTGGATAATTATAATCATTTCCATCGTAGCAAGCATCTCCTGTGACCACTAACTCTACCTTAGGAGGTGTCCAGCAGACCTGGCGATGTCCGGGGCTGCAGCACAGGGCCTTGGTGGTTGGGATGGGGACGGTGACAGTTCTGATGAGATAGCTCACTTCCTATAGGTGGCTGACAGTTCAGGCAGCCAGCTACCAGCACCTCAGCAGTTTCCCAGCTTTTCAGTTATGTGATCAAGGAGAGTGCTACTAAAACTTCAGGGGAAGGATTAAGAGACGAGGGCGGGATGTTCCTCCTTTATTGAAAAGAAAATTAGTTATTATCCTCTCCTTTGTTTCCTACGTCCTTGCGTAGCCCACAGAAATAAGTTTTATTAAAAGGTTAATGATCAATATATAATTATTTTTCTAAACTTCTATAGACTAGACTACCATGCTATCCAATATTACAGTAAGTCACAAATACAACCTGTAATTTGAATTAAAAAATTTCTAGTGGTCATATTACAAAAGTGAAAAAAAAAGTGCAATTAATTTTAATAACACTATTTAGCCTGGTATATCTAAACTACTACCATTTCAGAACATAATCAATATAAAATGACTCACATTTTACTTTTTTTCCCCCAGGAAACCTTCAGAACTTGAGACTGAGTTTCCATCCATGTCAGTCTGGGTTGGACACATTTTGTGGACACACATGGGTCATGGCTGTCACATTGGATAGTGCAGGGCTAGGGTCTGTAAGGCTTGAGAAAATCAGTTCATCTCTGGAGAGTAGAAAGTGGGGCGGGAATCTCACTGGTTTCTTGTAGAGTGTAATGGGAGAAGAGTGAGTACCAGATTTGAGCTCATTCATTCATTCATTCATCAAATATTTATTGAACAACTGTTTTGTGCCAAGTGCAGCCAGCTTACGTAGTGACTTTAGCCAAGTCCTTTCCCTTCTTAGGACTTGGACTCATGCCCTCCTCTTCCACCCTGGAGGAAAGCTGAGATGCCCCTGGGAGGGGAGAAATGTGTGCACCAGCCGGGGGAAAACACCACTGGAAATCATCAGATTACTGCTGGAGGTAGGCCACTGGCTACTGTAGCTTTCATCGAGTCTGTGGATGGAGCACTTAGTCTCTTTGTCGTTAATGTCAAAACCAGCCTTCTTTGTAGGAATCACTAGAGGAATTCATCACACAAACCTTATCCATGGAAATGATTGTTGTGCCTCAGTGTCACCCAAAACCCACCCTTTAAGGGAGTTTCCGAGGAGGAACTAATAAAACAAGTCACCAGTTCCAAGTGTCTTCTACATGCTAAGTAATCATCACCAACGGTGGGTAGACTGAGCTATGGGAAGACATCTGGGAGGTGTTTCAAGGAGTGGTGCTAGGACCTAGTGCCATCATTTGGCTAGGAAATAAAGTCACATGGATTCACTTGTAGGTGGCCATGACGTAGGACTGACTGCAGCTTAAACAGAAGAAGCACTTCCTAGGAACTGGGTGACATTCACCACACAGCCAGCTGTCAGATGAAATCAGCTTTTCAACTTCTGGGAAAATGATTCTACACAGGTATTTAGAAAGAGAGTGAATGACTTGGAAAACAGAAGTGTTGGAAACTTATTAAGTAGATAATGATCAGAAAATCAGATACGATCACTCATTGCAGCCCAGGCAGGCATTAGTAATTGGCATGCACAGGGCCAGGCAGTCATGGCTACTGGGAATGCCAGGTTCAGGTGGTGAACGCCAAAAGGTAAGCCCTGACATTGGTCCACGGTCTTCCAGCTAGACAGAGGGCTTTCACAACACTGTCTCACTGGAGCTTCACACAGCTCAGCGTGGTAAGTAGGCTGCATGTCCGGATCCTCACTTTTCCAGACCAGCAGCTGGAGGCCCATCCGTTAGGTGGCGAGTGAAGGTTCTGGGGCCAGTGAATGGCAGAGGTCTAGAAGAGGGATGGCTTCCTGCTGCCTTCCCCAGGACAGAAGAGCGGCCTCGATGCCTTTCCCAGCTTAGTGGAGCCTCTTGGAAGAGCAGGTGTCTTTAGAGGTCCTAGTCATGGAAGAGACTGAGCCTGATGAAGTGAGCTCCAGCATGGGAGGGGCTCAGCCTCCTTTCTCTCATGGGTGCGCAGACCTCTCTCTGTGGACAGCACAGAAGGAAAAGGAAATGGCTCTTCTCATTTACAGTACAGATTTCCAGTGGGTGAGTTCCTGCCACCCACATGGGAGGCCTGGGTGAGTTCCTGGCTTCTGGCTTTGGCTCAACCCTGGCCATTTTGGACATTGTGGGAATGGACCAGTAGTAGATGGAAGACTGTTCTCATCTCTCTCTCTCTCTCTCTCTCTCTCTCTCTCTCTCTCCTTCTCCCTCCTCCCCTCTGCCTTTCAAGTAAATAAAATTTTAAAACTTTTCACAGACATACCTCAATTCATGCCTTCAGCAGTTCTACAAGGTGGAGAACAGTCTGTAGATCTGTTGAATGCGACACCCACGTTTTGTGAGTTCCAGTCCAGTCATGTTCCTGTATAAATTTCCCTTGAGATGTGGTTTTTGAACCAGCATTGTGAAATATTATAGGGAAAATAGTGATACGTTCCCTGCACAGTTTTCCATGAAGTGGGGATTTGTGAGTATCTCAGGTCTCTTCAGTCATTCCTAATTACTTATACGGCTATAAATTAAATCATTTTTCACTGTCTCTGGAAGAGCTGGAGAAATGCCAAATTAGCATTTTGCTTCCCAAATGGCTCAAGGCAGAGTGAAGATGGCAATGAACAGTAGCCAGATATATAATTATCTCATCAAGGAATCAAAGCAGAAGGGTTAATCTATGAGCCACTCATCACAAGTCTAAAGCGATGCCAACTTGGCAAAGAAAGTGAGAAATAGGTATACACTGAAACCCCCCAGCTGCACCTGGTATTGTAATTCCAGTCTGTGAGCCAAATGCCTCAGCAAAGAAGAGAGCTTGTTCATTCCCCAGGAATTTCAAAGTTGAAGAGAGATACCAGAATCTTAAGACATGGCTTCTGGGGCCGGTGCTGTGGCAGAGTGGGTAAAGCCACTGCCTGCAATACCGGCATCCAATATGGGTGCTGGCTGGAGTCCCAGCTGCTCCACTTCCAGTCTAACTCCCTGGTAATGGCTTGGGAAAGCAGTAGAAGATGGCCCAAGTCCTTGGCCCCTGTACCCATGTGGGAGACCCAGATGAAGCTCCTGGCTTCTGGCTTTGGCCTGGCCCAGCCCTGGCCATTGTGTCCATTTTGGGAGTAAACCAACAGATGGAAGATCTCTCTCTGACTCTCCCTCTCTATAACTCTGACTTTGAAATAAATAAATAAATCTTTAGAGAAAGAAATTGTTTCTAAGGTGTTTGTCACTAAGGCTTATAGAAGGACTGAATGACAGCCAGCAGTGAGGAAAACTACGCTGTTTTAATAACTGCAGAGCTGTTTAGAGAAGGGGACCAAGTATTTCCTCCCAGGATGGATGCGCAAAACTACTGAACCAACTCTGCCAAGAAGGGCAAGCATCTCCTTTTTCTCTTTTAAAAAGATTTCTTGGGGGCCGGCGCTGTAGCGTAGTGGATGAAGTCACTACCCGCAGTGCCACCATCCCTTATGGGCACAAGTTCAAGGACCGGCTGCTCCACTTCCGATCCAACTCCCTGCTATGGCCTGGGAAAACAGTGGAAGATGGCTCAAGTCCTTGGGCCCCTGCACCTGTGTGGGGCACCTGGAAGAAGCTCCTGGATCCTGGCTTCGGATCAGCCCAGCTCCAGCTGTTGTGGCCATTTGGGTTCACATAGGTGCAGGGGCCCAAAGACTTGGGCCATCTTCTACTGCGTTCCTAGGCCATAGCAGGGAGCTGGATCAGAAGTAGAGCAGCTGAGACTCAAACCGGCATCCACATGGGATGGCGTCACCACAGGCAGCAGTTTTACCACTACACCACAGCGCTGCCCCATCTTCTTCTTTCCCAGGTGCATCATCAGGGAGCTGGGTCAGAAGTGGAGGACCTGGGTCTCAACCTAGCATTTCAATATGGAATGGCAGCATTATAAGAGATGGCTTAACCTGTTGCACCACAATTTCTGCCTCACAAGCACCTTCTATCAGGCATGTTACAGAATTTAAGTCTCCACATTGAAGGGGACCCTGACCCTGGCCTGCCTGCCAACTATGTCTGAAAGATTTCTGTCCCTGTCTTTGGGACTCTCTGTCCCTCAATGGTAGAAGAACCCACCATCATTTGAAGTTCTCTTTCTCTTTACGCAGGTTCTGGAAAGCATTGCCCTTCTGTGGAGTCTAAGACTGCCACCTGAGGACTTGTTCCTTGGAGATCCAGGCTACAGTCCTGGTGTGCCTGTCCCACGCAGCTGATTACCTCGTCAGAAGGTAGCCAGTTACACTTCTAGCTACCATCCCATCCAGGGACCACCCTCTGGATAGTTTGAGGGAGGAAAGCTGGACTCCAGAGAAAGCCCAAATTGCAGAGATCATTTCCTGTAGGATGTTGACTTAACTCCTACTTCACCCTTGAGCAGAATGTTTTATAAGTGTAGAGGGAGCACATGTGCCCTGAGTTGGGTTGCCAAGTCAACTGGCAATGCCATTTCCATGCCTACCTGGCCCTGCCCTACCGCATCTTGTGAATCCAGCAAAGGGCAGGGGGCTGCATTCCCCAGAATCCTTCAGGGGTCACTGGTTTTCCTCCTACAGGCCAGACAGCAACCCCACAGGCCCACTGTTGCCCCAGAAGTTAGTTGTAATTTATTAAGTTAATTGTAATTTATTTGGTCTGCCCATCCTGGGTCTCTTGCAGGTCCTGTAATCTCCAGAGAGAAAATGAGGCCAAAGACCAAGGACTAAGAGGACGACATGAGAGAGAGAGGGCATTGACGAGCTGTCAGGTGTTGACAGGGTGTGACCTTGGACTCAACTCCCCCACTTGTGGAGCATCCACCGAACCTTAGCATAACAGGAAAACATCCCACGCCTGACCTCCTTCTTACTATAGATGAAAAAATCGGCCCAGTAAGGGGTAGTGACTTACCCAGAGGCACACAGCCAGGTAGGAGCAGATGCTGGCACCTGGGCAGCCAGCCTTGGGTTTTCTAGGACCCACCGGGGAAGCTCCACAGCAGGAGCTCATATACAAGCAGGATATGAGTGCTTCCTCCTCTACCATGGGACATGGCACATGGGCTCACAGGCACCATGTTTTGACTTTCCACTTCAGTTAGTTCAAGTGTCACACTAATGGCAACCATGGGTTAACTAGTAGAGCAGGCACACCATGCAGGGCCGCCAAGACCGTGAGACCATGGCGAGTCCTCGCCTTCCAGCATCCCTGCCCCCCTGGTAATGGGGCTTGGGGTAGCTGGTCACCAAGATCTCTTCCTTCTTTCCGACCTTCTGTGATCATTCTGTGCCCAGGCACACCAGGAATCTGTTTAGCCTGTGTTGCTGGCAGATTTCACCCAATGTTAGCAGAAGTAAAATCTTTCCCAGTTGCTTCTTATACTGTCCCAAGAGAAAGAGGAGGACTTTTTAAAAATTTTAATGCATTTATTTAAGGGGTAGAGAGACAGAAAGAACTGTCGTCTGCTGGTTCACTCCCCAAATGTCTGCAATAGCCCCTGGCCAGGGCTGAAGCTGGGAGCTGGAAACTAAACCCAGACTTCCCTTGTGGGTGACCAAGGTCCCGGCGACTTGAGCCATCACTGCTGCCTCCCAGTGTGTGCACTGGCAGAAAGCTGGGATTCGGAGTGAAGCCAGGTGTCCACACCAAGCCCTCTGTGATGGGACATGGGCGTCTTACCTGCTAGGCCAAACACATGACCCCAAAGAAGTGTTTTGAGGATGGGATTGGAAGTGGAGTCCTAAAAAAAATGGCTCTACCATTTATAATGTACATACAGGTTAGGGGACAGATGCCCCCTGATTCTCAGGAAGCTATGTGACAGGATCGGGGGTCCACTGGCTGCCCAGTCCCCAACTTTCAGGCCCCTGCCCTGGGCCAGGTGCAGTCCCGCAGGGTGCCACTGTTCACTGATGCCACTATCACCCTGCTATGTGGCTGCCTCTCCATCGTGTCTCATTAAGATGTCTTGTTGACCCCAGTGCCTGGCACATGGTAGGTGTCTGTCTCACTCTTACTGACTGATGAAATGGGCGGAGCCTCATCACAAGGACAGCAGTGAGATTGCAACAGGCTTGGAGATACCGTGCTGCAGCTTATCACGTTACTCAGGCAAGTCTCCTGCCTCACTTTCCATAATTAAAATTAAGGAGTCTGACAGGTGAATATTTCCCACGTTCTCTCTAAACACTGAAGCCTTGGATATTTTGCATGAAAATAAATAGTCTCCCTGGGTAATCTGGGTGCTGCAACACACTGCAGCTTCCTCTTGGAGAGTCACATGCTCACTGGACTATGAAAAGCTCTGAGGAGTCCTGCAGTGAAGATGGCTATTTAATTTCATTTAAACCAACTCTCTCCAAGCCATTTTGGCCTCTCCCCCTCCTCTCTTCTCTGAGGAACCAGTGTGCTGAAGCCTGCAGCCTGGGAAACAGTGAGCCAGGTGATTTCTAAGTTCCCTTGGAACTGTCTTGTCACCTAAGAAGAGGGGCCTAGGGTAGAGGCAAGAATGTAGACTTTGGAATTAGAACTGGGTTCAAGTCTTAGCTTTGCCTTCCAGTCGTTGTGTGGCCTTAAACAATATCCTTAGCTTTCCAGATTCGGATTTCCCCATCTGTAAGATGAGTCTAAAAATACTCACTTGTTATGGTTGTAGGTTGTTGAGTGTATTAAATGACAAAACGTATGAATTATCTGCTACAGTGTTTGATATATATAGATGGCCCATAATTAATATGATGGACCTTCAAAAAGTTTATGGAAAATGAAATTTTAGCATAATCCTGGGAGTGTGCATTTGGCCTAGTAGTTATATACCAGTTTAGATGGCCACATCCCACATCAGTGCCTGGGTTCAATTCCCAGCTCTGTCTTCTGACTCCAGCTTCCTGCTAATGTGCATGCTGGGAGGTAGCAGGTGATGGCTCAAATGGTTTGGTTCCTGCCACCCACATGAGAGACCTGGATTGAATTCCTGACTGCTGGCTTGGACCAGCCCAGACCTGGCTGCTATGGGCATTTAGGGAGTGAACCAAAGGTTAGGCAACCTATCTACATCTCACAAATAAACTTTGAAACAAAGATATTACAAGTTGTCCATGAACTTTGCAAAGTCCCTTTGTTTTAGTTCCTTTGCCCCATTACTCCTTGTCCATTCATGCCTCACTCCTACTGCTCCGAACCCAGAGCCAGCATAGCAGAAAGGAAGCCAAGTCTAACTGCATTTTCCCAGTTTCATGGAAGGACTGCATACCAGCAGGCCCTGTGGTTGGGAGGCTGAGGTGATGGGCCAAGTGAGAGGTGGCAGAGAACTCTACTCTCCTTTGCCAAGTGAGTCCTCTCCGTGCTAGGCAGCTGTGAGAGGAGATGAAAGAATGCTTTCAAATTGTTACAGAACTAACGCCCAAAGTCATAAATCCATCACCTGAATAGCAGACTCATCCCATGCCCCAACTTGTGGGCAAAATCTTGGACTGTTTGCCCAGGCAAGAAGCTCATAAGGTGGGTATTTAGGGGATGTGAAGTGAGAAGGCCAGGTTAGAAATCTGAAAGGGCAAGGATTAGAAAGGCTTCTAGGAGCCTTGGCACCATGACAGACACAGCAGGATCTGCCCTGGGAACAAAACCATCACTCAACAAACAGAAATCAAGCATAAGGTTTATGTCAGATGCGGTTTGGTTGTGGGGGAAGAAGCAAGGAGTCAACCAGAGAGGGAGGGATGGACGGGCAAGCTTGCCTTTCAGTAGGGACTGAGCAAGTGGGGCGATCAGGTGCATCGATTCCCTGTGGGCTGCTACTGTTTTCTTATTACCCTTTTCTTCCCCCCTCCCCTCTCTAGGGAAGTGTTAGAAGAAAGCGCACAGGCCTGGGAGACAAAAGTGGCTTTGGGTCTCAGTCTGCTTTTGCTGCTTTTGTGACCTTGGGCAAGTTACTTCGTTGCGCCTCGGTCTGTGTGTGAAAGGTAAGAACAATATGCTGTGAGGGCTGAGCAAGTTACTGT
Source organism: Oryctolagus cuniculus (assembly GCF_051225735.1). Taxonomy (NCBI): domain Eukaryota; kingdom Metazoa; phylum Chordata; class Mammalia; order Lagomorpha; family Leporidae; genus Oryctolagus; species Oryctolagus cuniculus. Next base: position 27,859,993 of record NC_142877.1, read on the forward strand.
TGATGGATTCCAAAGTGTGGCATTGACTTTGACACGGAGACAGACGTCTTCAAATTCTGTTAGTGGTGTGTGTTTTTCAAATGCCTTCAAAATAATTAGCATGCCAAACACTTTGTGCATGTTATTAATTGGTACAAGGCTAAAGTAGTAACGGAAGTTTGTTTTTTAAAAAAAAAAAACTTGGTTTATAGAAAATAATGGTATAGGCTGGTATACAGACAGAGTAACCCATGAAGGTGCAGTGTGGATGACTCAGGTGTGGGAAACTGAGTTTATTCTCAACCAAGCATGGTGATTAGCGCACCGCCATCATATATGGTCATTTCTCCTTGGAAAGGAAGGAGAGAGAGAAAGGCAGTGAGAGAGGGAACAAGCCTACTTCTCTACCTGCTCAGTCTCCTATGTCTGTCGCAGTCTTACTCTTCTTGAATTGCCTCCTTACCTCCGTGTTCTCCCAGGTCGGGCTCTTGGCCGTCCGGGTAGGACGTTCTTGGCTGAAGTCCTCTGCATGAGCGGTCCTCAGAAGCTCTAACCGCCTGTGCCAGATCCTCATCCCCAACACTTTCTAGGACGTCTTCTGGAGCTTTTGTGGGAACGAACGTTTGATAGGTGAGAGAGACAGGGACTGAGAGGTACTTAGAGAGGAGAGAAGAGAAGCATGAGGAGGGGAGAGTGGTGGAGACAGTGAATCAGTTCATGACTCTTGAGTTGGGGGCACAGACCTGACATGCCATCCTGTTTCCTAAGTTGACTTTTCTGTTTTTCTCTCAAAGACGTGGGAATCCAGAGATGGGCAGGGACCTGCACAAGAACACAGTGTGGGCCCAAACCTAGATGTATCAGTTCTTGGTCCCCTTCTTTGCTTTCTGTGTCATAATGGAGAGTCTGAGTTTTACAGCCCTACAAGAACCAAGTCACTTCTCCTTTAGGGCAGGCTCAGGGGTGGCTGTCTCACCGAGTATTTTGGAAGCTGCTTGGGACACCTGCATCCCACATTTGAGTGCCTAGGTTCTAGTCCTGGCTCTGCTCCCAATTCCAGCTTCCTGCTAATGCGCACCCTAAGAAGCAACAGGTGATGATTCAAGTTGTTGGGTCCCTGCCATTCATGTGGGAGACCCAGATAGAGTTCCAGTTTCCTGCCTTTGGCCTGGCCCAGCCCCAGCTATTACAGGCATTGGGGGAGTGAACTAGTGGATGGGATTTCTATCTCTGTCTCTGTCTCTGTCTCTGCCTCTGCCTCTGCCTCTGCCTCTATCTATCTGCCTCTGAGATTAATAAACAAAAAAGAAAAAAAAATTAACAGGTTCAGGTGTTAGAAGCAAAAAATTCCAAAAGCCAGGGGCTATATAGCACTGAAATCCAAACTATCAGGCCAGAAGTCAGCCCTTCCCTGACACAGGAGAGAGTACTGAGGGAGAATCGCCTGCCTGCAGCACAGCCTTTACCAGGCTGAGCTGAGAGAGAATGGGGCAGGGTTGTGGCCCAAATGGTTTGTTGACAATCACTGAGTCTAATGGCAGGTGTTCTGGCTGAGTGTGTACAGCACATGAGGCCAAAGACAAGCTTGAGACAAAACCTCTTTCCCAAGGCCACCCCGAGACTTAGTGACAGAGCCAGGACTAGACCATAAGTCCCCAGGCAGCTAACTTTGCTCTCCGATTTCACCCAGATGTAACTGTTGAGGGCAGAGCCTCTGATCCAAATGGAGTTCTCCCAGCCACTCTGCTGCAGGATGAAGGTGAAGAGAGGCCAAGTGTTGGGGTTCCTTGGATGTAGACAGTAGCTAGAAAACTCTCTATTTGGTCCTGTGTGGTTGTTGACTTGAATGAATAACTCCACTTCCTTTCATGTTCCTCATGCACAAGTCCTATAAATATTACCACATCTCATAGAGTAAGCCTCATTAGAATTTTCCAGACATTTACATTCCAGAGAGGCGAGCAGAGCCATTTCCCATAAAGTCCCCCACTTCCTACCACCCAGACTCTTCCTGCAGAGTGGGTTGTGGCATCATTTGCAAGTCACTCCTCCAGTTTAAAGTTATTGACAGCCTTGCTGAGAAGGCCCATGTGATGCTAGGACAAGCCTTTGCCCTTGGAAATTTATAGCTGTCTTTACAGATGCATGAAACTAAGATCTCAGTGTGCTACATGGGAAACTCCTCCTTTTTCCTTGAGAATTAGTGACCTTTGGTATTGGATAAATTTGGTGAAGACTCAGAGTCCCAGTCAAGTCCAACAAAAAGTCAATTTTCAAACTGTAAAATAATTCATTAAAGTCCTGTAGTATTGAATCCATTTTTATTTACCTTATTCAGTATGTAATAGGATAGAAAAAAGTGGGAAATGAATCATAGCAGCCTTATTTGGAAAGATAGTGAAGAGCTTGGTGACTAAACTAAGCATGATGGCAGGTGTGATGGTAGGTATGACAGTAAGTATGGTGGTAGGTGCGATGGTAGGTAAGACAGTGGAGTCATGACAAGGTGTGATGGTAGCTATGATTGGTAGATGTGGTGGTACTTGTAGTCAGTAGGTATGATGGTAGGTATGATTGATAGATGTGATGGAACATGTAATCACTAGGTATGATGGTAGCTAGATTGGTAGATGTGATGGTACATGTAATCAGTAGGTGTCATGGTAGGTGTAAGGGTAGGTGTTGTGGTAGATGTGATGGTAGGTATGATGGGAGTTGGGGTGGTAGGTATGATCAGTAGGTGTGGTGATAGATGTGATGGTAGATATGATACTAGTTATGATAATTGAAGTGATGGTAGGTGTGGTGGTGGATGTGATGGTAAGTGGGGTAGTAGGTGTGATGGTAGGTATGATTCTAGTTGTGATAGTTGATGTGATGGTAGGTACAGTGATGAATGTGATGGTAGTTGGGGTGGTAGCTGTGATGGTAGGTATGGTGACAGATGTGGTATTTGGGGTGATAGGGATGGTCAGTACAGGTATGGTGATAGATGCGATGGTAGGTATGATATTAGTTGTGATAGTTGGTGTGGTGGTAGGAGTGGTGGATGTGATGGTGGTTGGGGTGGTGGGTGTGGTGATCAGTAGGTGTGGTGGTAGGAAGGTACAGCGAGTAGCTAGTGAGGAGAGTAGATTGTGTGCTGTCACAGCCCCTTCAAATGTATTGTTCCATGAACACACCCACACTCTGTTCCTCCCTTATCTTTCTCTGATACTTTTCCATTTCTCTTTTTGTCCAGTTTCTTTTTTCTGTTGGTCTCATCTATGCTTTGAGCATGGTTTATGATGCCTCTTTCACGAATCTTTTCTCAATTCAGCAGGCAACCTCTTGAGCCTGCCCGCATACTTAAGTAAGTACATTCTGTACTTGGCTTCTCTTTTGATTGTCAGCTCTTAGAAGAAAGATCTTATTTTATTAGGACTTTTTAGAAAAATTAAAGAAAACTTGCCTTTTTTCTTGTTACATGATTTACAAATGTTCATTATAGACACTGGAAAGCACAATAAAACAAAATCAAGGAATACAAACTAGTTATATTTTTGTATGACATTTTAGGCTTTTAAAATCCCTGGATTTGCTATAAAGATATAGTAAATACTACATTAAGCTTTAAGTCTATACTACAGTGCATCATTAACATCTTTCTGTACTGATGTGGTTATATTCGTAAGTGGAAATACATAATGTAGTTTTTCTGTGCACATCATAAAAGTTGATAAGAAATACAGAATAGCATCAAGAATCATATTAAAAATGTTTTAATCATATTATGTAGACCACTGTTCACGCCCCAGTATATATCTTTTCATAAGTTTTTCTGTAAGAACTAGTGTGTGGAAGTGTATCACTGTTATATGTATATTTAAATATGCTCATTCATATATACAATTTTAATTTTTACTAATAAATTTTGATGAACATTTCAATGTTAAATCATAAGGTATCTATATCATCCTTTTTATTAGTTTTTAAGGCTTATCTATTATTTATTTATTTAAAAAACAGAGAGACAGAGGGAAAGACAGAGACAGAAAGAGAGAGCACAGTCTTTAATCTGCCAGTTCATCCTCCAAATGATCACAGCAACCAGGGCTGGGCCAGGCTGAAGCCAGGAGCCAAAAATTCTATCCAAGTCTCCTGTGTGGGTACAGGGACCTAAATGTCTGGGCCATTATCTGTTGCCTCCCAGGTGCATTGGCAAGAGGTTGGATAGGAAGTGGAGGTGGGACTCAATCCTAGGCACTCCAGTATGGGATGTGAGTGTCCCAAGCAGCAGCTTAACCTGCTGTGCCACAATGCCTGCTCCATTGACCTTTTTAATATCTGCATAGATAATGTGTGGACCTGCCACAAATTAATAAATTTTCTATTACCATTTACATTTTCCAGAATAGTTCTTTAACAAATGCCATGCCTCATCCTAGTGTATGCATTGGTACCTGCGTACCTTTATGGGTTCTGATACAAATTGCCCTCCATAAACTGTTTTCAGTTTTTAATTTCCAACAGTTGTACTTGTAATGACACAATAAATGTTGTGTAGGTGCATGAATGTGATCCAGACATAATTCTTTGTCCCCTTTAATCTTTATCTAATGTTAGGCCATTAGAGCTAACAAGGATGCACCTTCTGGCTAACATCTACTCATATTTTGTGGACTCACTTCATGGGTCAACCCCAAATGCTGTGACTTCCCCCAGGGGCACACGCTAGCACTCTGTGGGCACCTCTAATGAGCTTTATTTTTATTGATTATCTATGTGCATGTCTGGCTCACCCTCCCCTTCCCATAGACTGAGGAGAAATGTGTCAGGAGGCTGTTCGCCTGCTGGGGGTTGGTCTGGGCTGGAAGACGCCTCATGGAAGTCTGTGCCTCTGTTGCAAAATCTTCCACAACTCTAAATCCCTTAATTAGAGGGAGAAAAAAGGCAAATGATCAATTAGCTACTCTTTTTTCATCTTTCTATCCCTAACTAGCATAGAGTAGTTACTCATTAAATGTTTATTAAATGAGTGAGAACTACGAGATGACAAGTAGAACATAGACAAATTATGTGTATGTTTGCTTAATAAAATAGTGAACTGAACTAGTAAAAAAGTTCCATTGCTTGTCTGTCTTTTTCCATCAAGGGCAGGCATCTCTTAGAGTTCACTGAGCCTCATACACGAAGGCATTCAATGAATGAGCATGAACACGAGTTATAAGGGGCTTTTCAATTCCTTTTCTTCCTTTGGAGTTTGGTGTGGTTTTGGTTGTCTGGGCAGGAGTGGAATATCTGTTTTGCTATCAGTCCCCAGGACCCTGGTGGCTGTCCAGCCCAGAGTTCTTAATCTCATAATCCCCAGAATCAGTAAGGGCCATCTCCTGGACCAGAGACCCAGTTCTGTGCTCACTGACCTGGAGTGGTGGTCAGAGAGAGCCAGGTGGAGTCGGTACCAGCCAGGCCTCTGCTGTCACAAAGATCTGGGCTCAGATCCTTGTGTTGCCACTGGTTCACTGCATTACCTTGTCAAGTGCTTGGTCTCTTTAAGCCTCTGACTTCTCCAGAAAATGGAACAGTAACACCATCTCCCATGGAACTCAGCATGGAATCCAGCATCAAGATTGGTGACCATGTGGCCATGTGGCCACCCACCCCAAGGGTATTCATGGGAGAAGCGCTAACATGTTGAGATCAGGCATTGTTAAGTGACTGGTGAATGGCACTGGGCGCGTTCTCAGGCTGGAGGTGGGGAAGTCAGTGTGTTGTGTCCTATGCACAGGGCTGTGACATATGGTATCTCATGACTGCATGCGACACTCTGAAGGATAGGCAGTGCCGAGGTCAGCACGCCCATTCTTCAGAGGAGAAACCTAAGGCTCGGAAAGGCCAGTGATTTGCCTGAGGTGGTTCACACGGCTGGAATGGGACCCTGAGACTTACAGCAGATCTGCTTGTCTCATCACCACACTGGCATGATCAGGAAGGGAGATTTGCCTTGGGCCTTGATGATAATAAGACCTGGATACATAATGGAGAAAGGATATGTTCCAGGCAGATGTGTTTTATAAAGAGGTAGAGGCGAGGATAATCACATTGGGCTCTAAGAAAAATGGTTAGACGTGGTTAGTTCACGTAAGAGTAGTGGGAAGTACTGGAATTAAGGTGGAACATGTTCTGGAAGGTCCTGACGGCCAGGCGAAGGCACCTAGGCTGTGTTAGTTCAAGGGGAGCCATTGACAGTTTCAGAGGACAGGAGTAGCATGATCCACAGGAGCAACAAGATGGTGGGAAGCTTTGAAGTCGTGACTCATCAGGAATGGTTGAAGGAACCGATATTTAACCGAGAGAAGAAGACTGGGGGGGGGGGGTGCGGGGAGGGCGTCTGCCAGACCTGGGAAGGATGGAGTTAGACATAGGCTTGCTTGACATGGTCTCCAGGAGGGGGCAGGGTTGGGGGGGAGCACTGGGGATCAGTGGTAGCAGCTCTAGGGAGACAGATTTTCAGTTCAAACGAGGGACAACATTGCAATCCTTGCAATGCACTTGAACCCAAATTCATGGTGAGCTCACTGCACAGCATGCCCTGGACCCTGGGGAAGGAGCAGTGATTGGATATGGCAAAGGTCCTTGTGCCCTCCTGGAGCTCACAGGAAAGGGAGGTGGCCAGGCCCTAAATGACAGCTGGGGCTCCTCCTGTAGGGGGCCAGGCTGCCATGGGAGGGGTCAGCGCCTCATCACTGGAGTTGGGGAGAAATATGTCAGAAGTAGGGTTTCCCTGCTGGGGGATGGTCTGGGCTGGATGACACTTCATACGATTCTGTGCCTCAATACTTGTTGCAAAATCTTCAGCAGCCCTAAATCCCTTAATTAGAGGGAGAAAAGGGGCAGCGATCACTTAGCTCCTCTTTTTCAAAGCCTACATGTGCGTGCTTCATCTTCTCTGCAGTCTGAGGTGCAAGGAGTGTAGCCAAGCAGGAATTTCATCCTGCGTGTATAGCTAGGTGACTCCACCTATGAATTGAAAATCATTTAGCTGAGATTGTGACACCGTCTGCAAATTACCTTCTGCCTACAGGTTGGGGCTGTGGCCGCGGCCGTGGCCATGGCCATGGCGAAATCCTCCAGTAGCTAACATTAAATCAACTCGGGGCACACTCTTATTGGGGCCCTGCTGCTGGTTCGGTTAAGAGGGTGCCCACGAACTTGGCTGGAGCAGTATCCATGCAACACCAGGCTGTCCACAGAGGAGCATCATGGCCATGATTTCCCCAAGGTTTTGAGCCTCACTCTGGCCCTGGGAGGAAGATGGGTCAGACTAATGAGGACACTGGGGGTCAGGAAGTACAAGGATCCAGCCAAGGTCACACAGCAGACAAGTTACAGAGCCCGGCTCGAATCCAGGTCTTCTGAATGTAGCTTGGGACATTTTTCTACTCTGCCACTCTCGGGTCAAGACGGATGACCATAGAGCCTTCCCAGGGAAGGCCGAGTGGCCAGCAATCAGGTGCCTCTGTCCAAACCCCTGGGTCTCCCTGAGAAATCTACAGCTCACAAGACGGTGGGTTCTTCAGGGACGGCAGTAATGCTAATGATATCGATATTAACTTCTTTGAACCCAGCTGTGCCAGACGCTGTGCTGATTAAGCACTTGGTTTTCATTCTCAAGCAAGTCCACCTTGAGTTTGCAGATAAAAAAAAAAAAAAAAAAAAAAAAAAAAACAGAGGCTCTGAGAGGCGAGGTGAGGTAGCAGAGCCAAAAGTTGAGCCCAAGTCCATATGACCCCAAGTTCCTGTCTGGGGGCAGCAGCCTGCCTACCACCTGAGTCTGAGTCCCTGTGGCTCCCAGGTCAACAACAACGACAGCAGTAATAATAAGCCGAGCCCCTCCTCTTATGTGTGCCACGCTGGAAGGACAGGGAGCACTCACATCCTCTCATCCTGCTCCTCTTGCTCGTAGTTCTCAGGGTTTCTGGCAGGCCTGACCCTGCCAGCAGGGGCCTTGCAACAGACACAGGGGCCAAGATCACCTTTGCCTCCTCCCTGGGGCCCAGTGTTCTTTGACACTCACCTTCCCAACTCTGCTCTCTTCTTGGTCATCTGCCAGAGCCAACGGTGGGTCCCCATCTGCCTGGCGCAGGTGCGGACCCCCTCTCACAGCTGCCAGGGGCCTGGGAGGTCTGAGCTCCTCCTTCATCTAGGCAGCCTCTGAGGTTGGTGCTGGAGCCCCTTGCACCTGCACCGGCTGCTTGAGTAGCCTGAGGTCCATCTACCAGCAATAATAGTAGCACCTGTGTCCCAGGGTGGAAATGAAGTGGGAGAAGGTCATTTACAAGGGCTCTTCCAACAGTTACAGAAAATCAGTATTATGAAAAAATGATGCATGGATTTCAAAAATATTCCTCCACCAAAGTAAATATCTTTCAATTCCATTTTGCACAAACTTTTTGAAGTACTCTCAGACATGGAACATTTAGCCAGTGCCTGCCCACAAAAAGCACTAACTGGATGGCAGTAATTATTCCTACCTTTACAGTTGTGGATGGACTCATTGACTCAGAAATCTGGATTTCAGGGGCTGGCATTGTGATACAGTGGATTAAGCTACCACCTGCGATGCTGACTTCCCCTATCAGAATGCCAGTTAAAGTCCTGCCTGGCTGCTCCACTTTCAATCCAGCTCCCTGCTAATGTGCCTGGGAAATTAGCAGAAAATGGCTCAAGTCCTTGGGTTTCTGCACCCCTGTGGGAGACCCAGATGGAGTTCTAGGTTCCTGGCTTCAACCCATCCCAGCCTTGGCCACAACCAATTGGGAAGTGAACCAGTGGATTGAAGTTTCTCTGTCACTCAGACTTTCAAATAAATAAAATAGATCAAGAAAGAAGGAAGAAAAGAGAAAGAGAGACAGGTTAGTTTCCTGCCATGGTTAAGCCCTTCACTGGCTTCAGGAAGAAGATATGCATAGCATGCAAACCGTCCCTTCAAGGAGCCCAGACTAGGGGTGGGGATGGTTGCCTCGAAGGTGATGCATATCTTAATAGGGGTCCTAAAATGTACAGAAGCCTGCGGGAGTCCAGAGGACAGAGGAAGGTTGTTTCCAAGACACCAGTCTATGCTGTCTCACCTTTCCCAATGTCCAGCCTTTCCGCCTTCTCGCAAAAGACCCAAGTCCATCATCATGCCACTCCCCACTGGGGAGGCCTGGGGACATTTTCCCTCTGCTGTGAATACTTGAAACATTACTTTTAAATAAATGTATTAACTTCCTCTTCTGTCACAGGAGGCTTTGCTGCTTATAGATAATATCCATAGTGGGATCTTTGAAAGAGACACATCCTTAAAAACCAGCAAGCAAAAATACAGGATGGCAGAGGTCTCCCCTTGCCTCCACTTACTGTGCCCATTGTAGAAGCAGGGCACAGAGAGCGTCAGTGACAACCGGCAGACTCACACAGTGTGTTCGCTCAGCAGAACCCCAAGGTCAAGGCTACTCCTGCTACAACTTTAAGAAGAACAGTTTTCTCCCCAGGCTGGAATCAAACTGCCGATCCATCCCCCACGGTGTCTGGGTTTAATCCACGGTGGTATACGTACCTGTGCATTACGTTTGCCCCATGGCATGCATTACTCCCAGAGTGGACAAGGGTGGGCATGGTTATCCTTGGACACACAAAGGCTTCCAGGCTTCCTGGCTGAGCGATGGCCCACGGCCCAGCCAGCGTTAGCACCAAGGGCTTCTCGCTCCAATCACAAGCTCTGGCTGCTGCCCTGCGGCTCTGCACAAACAAATTGTGACCTGTCTCACACGCCCGTGCAAGTGGAAACTGCTAACACACAAGGAGACTTCAAAAAGTTGTTGAAAGAATGGAATTACAAGATAAGTTTATTTGGGTGCAAAAAGCGTAGTTTTTCATAATACTCATGTTTGTAAACTTTTGGAAACCCCTCATATGCGTGGATTTCAGAATTTTTTTCGCACCTAAATAAGCGTCTCTTTTAGTTCCATTCTCCATGAACTTGTTGAAGTCCCCTTACAGGTGTGTGGTGAGAAAGGACTTCACAGTTTTCTGCTTCTGGGTTCTGCCGACCGGTAGGGGACTTCCCGAAGTCGGCTCTGGACAAAACAATTTGAGGAGAGCATGGCGTCCTGTCCTAAACCTGGCGAGGCAGGAAATTCTTCATCTTTAAAAAAAATTGATAAAAGCGAACTATTCGAGTTTCCTCCTTATCTGCCGCTCCTCCCCGAGCTGGTCTTGCTCAAGTGTGATGACCTTCCTTTGGGTGACAAGTATGTCGTAAGTGAAACGTTTACAGGCACTACAGGACCCACCTGGTGCCTCGCCCACCTCATTAGAATTCTAATTGGGGTGTGTAGGAGCGGCTTCTATAAATGGTAGGGCAATCCCTGGCAGCCCGTCTCCCCACACTATCCGTGCCATTCCCAGACGAGCCCGCGGAGAGGCAGAGGAAGGTGGAACATGGCTGGTGAGTGTGCGGCATCTTCTCCACGGGGCTCTCACTGGAACCCCGTTCCGCCCGCCTTGGGCTACCCGGGACAGCCGCCCTGCCTTTGGGACTCCAAACACTGGGTCTTACTGTGTCAGAGCTCTGCACGGAGCAGCTCTTTCTCAGCAGCTGCCGGGGCCCTCTAGCGCGTTTCCGGGGGTGGGACATGATCGGAAGGTGCCCCCACGGAACGAGCAGGGGATAGAGGAGCAGCCGTGCCTTCCTGATGCTTCTTTCACACATCGGTCGCCACCTTTGTGAAGCCAAGCCAGATGGCACGCGCTGCCCGTGTTTCTCCATGTAGCTTTATCTGCGGTCAGAGGCAGAGGCAAAGAAGGCACAGCTCAGCGCTCTAAGGGGTGAGAGAGACGCCCTGGAAGTCGGTTGGAAGAAACCACCGGCATCACTGGAATGCTCCTAAGTAAACTTCCCGAGGGGAAGTCCCGGGAAGGCGGGTGGAAAGTGATTTGATGAGCTGAAGCCCAGGAGCACAAGGAGCAGGTGTGCCACGAGATCCTCGCTGGGGCCAAGAGCAGCACCAGGGAAGAGGGGTGGCAAAGAACAAGAAGTGCAGGTTCCTTAGGTCTGCGGTTACTGTCGAGGATCTGAGCACTTTGTTACTCAGCACTCCAGCTAAGCAGCGTGTTAATTATCGCCTGTCGGGGTGCTCAGCCTACTGGGTGGACAGCGACGCCAACCCAAACAAGGCATGAGTCAAAGCTGTAAAATATTGTGAATGGTGGTTAGGACCGCAGGAGGGTTTGCCAAAGAAATCACTGAGCCAAATGTACAAGGTGAATCTGCTTGCTTCAGAGATCACCAAGGCCAGGACAAGAGGGGTGCACAAATGGGCCCTGCCGGGAACGTGCAGCTTGGCTGGGCTGCTAAGAACAGGAGCTCACACTCTGGCTCCAGTCCTCCGGTCGACTCAGCCAGAGGGAATGGTAGCTGTCATCCAGCCACCTCCCTTCCCCCAGGGAGACTGGGGCCCAGGAGCCTGCGAGCCGTACCAAGGTCACAGAGAGAGTTGGTAACAGAGTCCTACTCAGTGCCAGTCACTAAGGGAGCTTTCTGCTGTGTCCTGGGCCAGAGCTGAGCTCGGCTATGGAAGCATGGGGCCCCTGGGGCATGGGAGGAGCCATCCTGGAGCTGGGCTCATCTGAGCCCTGTTACCAGCTGTCACTGTTTCCTCCCACTGCAGAGCCTCAGGTCTGCAAGATGAACGGCTTGAAATATATGGCCTTTGAGGCTCCTTTGAGCTCTCTCTCTCTCTCTCCACCCCCCTTATCTCCCTCCCCTCCAAAAGGAAACCAGGAACAGGAGGCAGATGGGCCCAGTACGTGCCCAGCCCAGGTGGTGAGCTCAGTTTGCAGTGGAACCACACAGACAGCCTGCCCACTGTGAGCTTGACACCCTGGACACCCGTGTGTCAGGTGCCTGTGACGTTGTGCTCATACAGTTTGACATCTGAATTGACCAGAAATGTCCCAAAGTCCCAACAGGATCCTCAAAGGCTAGCTGGGAAAAAATCAGCCCTGAGAGAGGTGGAGCATAGAGAGGCAAATGCATCCAGCCCCTTAAACTCATCCCACGAGCAGCTCTTAGCTCGGCCCCTATCGGAGCCAGCAAGGGCTCAGTGCTGCTGGGATGCACGAATTTGCTCCAGGGATTCCTAAGGGAAAGGGGCTGTGTGCGGTGCAGCAGGGGAGGTGAGGAGCAGGGTCTGCCTCAGCGAGCTTGCAGTATGGTGGTGCTTGGTGATGCCAGTTCAGAGGTGAGGAGACTGTCATCAGGGTACATGCCAAATACAAATCAAGAGCTATGGAGACCAAAGGAGATGCATCTTGGCTGGGATTTGGGGTAGGGGGCACTCTGGGTGTTAGTGGCACTTGATGGTTGGCAATGAGCTGGCTTTGGTCTGGAGTGGTTCTGTAGGGTGAGGGGTGCCCTTGGCAGAGAGAACAGAAGCATACATGTGGGTGTGCGGGCAGGTGTGACCCAGGTAACATGAGATCACATGTGTGCGTGTTTGAGAGGGCTGTGCATCCAGCTCCTAATTTAAGGCTCTTGTTGGAATCAGAGGACGGTTGAATTGTTCTGCTTTGTTGCTGGGCTGTGGACAGAACCACGGTCGGGGAGTAGGGCCTGGCAGAGTCCTGCACCAAGAGTCACGGCTCCCCCAGAGCAGACAGGAGTGCAGACTGTGAACACAGGAGCTGCGCCCTGTGTGGGGGACGCACTGTCCCCCATCTCCAAAGCCACTTGGAGACCCTGGGGAAGGGCAGAGTCCCCAGGGCACAAACCTGAACCTGTGGCCTCTGCCTGCAAAAGCCCCACATCCATGTGGGGGACACGGGCTGAGTCCTTCTGGGCCGTGAGCATTCTTGCCCCTAACACTACCAGACGGAGCACAGGCCCTGGCTCCAGGCCCCTTCCATCTGGGCCTCATTTCCCCAAGCTGCACAGAACCTGTCACACTCTGAGCCTGAAACGCTGTCCTTGGAGCTGGGACTCCAGGAGCTCTTTCTTCCCTGAGGTTTCTCCAGGCTTCCTTCCTGCTTCTCTGAGAATCTCCAAGGCGTGTCCTCGCCCCTCCTTGCATTCTCGTTTCTGCTGCCGGGACCACAGCACTAGCCACGCTGTCTCTCTGAAAGGCAGGTCACCGCCAGGAGCACAGGCTTATGACTCTGGCTGCTGGGCGTTTGAAGCGAGCCCAGCTGCCCCAGCCACCTTCTCCCACCTGTTGGGCAGGGAGAGAGAGCCCACCTGAAATGAGCCCGCTCACATTTCAACTTTTGTTCCGGTACAACAGAGTTGGCGAGTGTTAACGGCAAGCCCCAGAGTGCTGCCCGGATCGAGCCTCAGCTCTGTGCCTTTTGGTGCAGGGCCCTTGGGCCATTACCCCACCTGTGCGTCTGTTTCCTTCTCTGTAAAATGAGCTCTTGTTCTTACTCCTCGGGAACTTCCTCCACGAGCCCACGTTCTCCTTGCCTTGGGATCTTAAGAAAACCCCCGTGAAGTGACGTCTCTGTTAAACTCGAGGACAGGCAAGGGGAACGCTCTGTTCCGAGCCTCCCGTCGCCAGCCCCGTCCCCCTACTCCCACATCTTCTTCCTGTCCACCTCGGATCCATCAATCCTTTCTCCGCCTCCACTCTGCAGGGCTGCTCCGTGCACACGGCAGGCAGTCTCCTACCCTGAGCCCACACGCCAGGGCTGGGCTGGCTGTGCAGTGAGCTCAGCAGATTCTTTTCCCTATCACTTGGGAGTGGAAGAACAAGGCCTCAGGGTCTTTGGTAGGGCCTGGGAGATGGATTCAGAAGGAGTCTCCATCTCTTCTCTCGGTTTCATTGTCCTCGTTTGTGGAAAGAGGACAGTGGCTCCTCCTTGCCTCCCTCCCAGAGCTGTTATGTGGCCTAGGTGAAACAGTTGATAAACAAAAGTTTCAGTAAGTGTAAAATGACACACCATCCCCACCACACATGGGAATCACCAGGAAGGCTTTCAAAAAAAAAAAAAGGAACCAGTGCCAGGGCCAGGGTTGTGGCATGGTGGGTTAAACTCCCACCTGCGATGCTGGCATCCCATATGGGCGCCAGTTCGAGCCCTGGCTGCTCCACTTTGAATGCAGCTCCCTGTGTATGCACCTGGGAAAGCAGTGAAAGATAATCCAAGTGCTTGGGTCCCTGCCACCCACATGGGAGACCCAGGTAGAGTTCTAAGATCCTGGCTTCAGCCTGGCCCAGCCCTGGTCACTGAGGCCATTTGGGGAGTGAACCAGCAGGTGGAAGAGATTCTCTCTCTCTCTAACTTTCAAATAAATAAAATCAGTATGTTTTGAAAATGAGAAATACCAGTGCCGCCCAAACGCAGAGATACTGATGTAATCACAGGGGTCGGGGAGCAGGGAGCAGGGCTCAGACCAGAGCAGCCGCTCTGTGTGGTGCGGTGTGCGGTGAGCATTGACTAAGATCCTAAACTCTCTTTGAAGGGAAGTGGGCTGAGGAATCGCCCACCCCTCCTGTCCCCTGACAGTCTGATGTTAGGCAGTAGACTGGATGGTTTTTTCCCCCTGGGAAGCGTCCAGGACCTGTGCACCTGGCTGGCTGAAGGGCGGCAGCTTAGAGTCATATTTGGTCAGGCGGAGGCGGCTTCCACTCTGGCCTTGTATCCAGACTGTGCCTGAGCATGCGGCGTTGGCCAAATGACCTCACCTGGCTGGACCCCCAAACCCCTCATCTGTAAAATGGGTATTTTGTGACTGTTACAGGTCATAAGGCAGATGAAACGCTTAGCACAGGGTCTGGCACATGAGGGTTCTCAGCAGCAGCCTGGGAAAGTTCAGAGCCTCCTGCGCTCGTGGCGTTTTTGCCATTATTTGTGGGATCCCGAAGCATTCATTCCCCCAGCTTCCAGGGCCCTGTTGCTAGAGACAAGTGCATCTTGGATCCCAGACTGCCCCCTTCAAGGGAGGTTCTTCAGGCTTCCTTGCCCCCTTTCAACAGGTGAGGAAAATACAGCTCAGAGACCTTGAGATACTGGCCCAAGGCCTCAGGCTGTGCAGGCCTCCAGTCCAGGGCCCATTCTTCCTTGTCCCAGGGAGCCTTTCCAGGCCCCTGCACTGTCCATCACTGGAGCCCCAGACTTCCCGCTGCCTGCGTGCCACAAACTCATGTACTTGCACCGTATAGATGAAAAATATCTGACCACAGTGGAAAGCTAAAAGGAAATGGCATGTGTGAGACATGCGAGAAGAAAGGAGAGGAACTAGGGGTGAGCAGGGATGCACACACACACACACACACAGAACCAGAGACAGGGTTGGCCAGGAGCTGGACATGCCTGTGCCGGGGGCAAGGGTGAGGGTGCTGTTGGGAACCACTCACAGTCCCTTGACAGCTCAGACCTGAGGCCTGCATCCAGGCCAAGCTCTGCTCCAAAACCACTTGTGATCTCAGCAGATCACTTCCTCTTTGGGGGCCTCAGTTTCCCGACCTGTAATGTGGGACATGGGATTGCATCACTGTTTTCCAAGCTGTGTTGTCACCCAGTAGCAGGTCGTGGAACCAGCTTAGTGGATTGTGACAAGCAAGCATCAGAGGAGCTCACTGCACACAGTAGGCCTCTGTACTGTCTGGTGGTGTTCTGTGTCACAGTCCGTGTGTGGGAACATCATCAGACATCTTTCCTCTCGTGGTCCCTATCCAAAAACCTCAGAAGTCACTCCGCCAGGGGACTGCCTGCGCCACTGGGACATGGGTCAGCCCGTGAGGGGCCACCTGCCAGCTCCTCTGGTGTGGTCCTCCCAGGAATGGGAAGAGCACAGCCACACACCCAGCAACCCAGTCCTTCTCACCACCTGCTGCAGGTGAGCCAGGCAGTCCCCTTTCACAACCTGGCATCTTCTCTGTGCAGCTCATGTGAGCCAGGGGTGGGCAGGGCTACATTAGCAGGTTTGTGTCATCAGCTGTGACTGTGAGCGAGAGTGAACCCCAATAACTAGGGCTTAAAAAATCAGACAGAAGCTCAGTTTTTGCTCACACAAGAGGTCTGGACGTAGACGGCTCTGGGCAAGTCAAGGACAAGGCCCAGGCTCTGCCCAGTCCCCGACTCTGCCATTCCTGGGGCATGGATGGCCCTGCATGGTCTGTGAGGGGAGCTGGAGCTCTGTCCACATCACACCCACACACTCCAT
The DNA here is from genome assembly GCF_051225735.1 of Oryctolagus cuniculus. Taxonomy (NCBI): domain Eukaryota; kingdom Metazoa; phylum Chordata; class Mammalia; order Lagomorpha; family Leporidae; genus Oryctolagus; species Oryctolagus cuniculus. The sequence continues at coordinate 27,876,158 of NC_142877.1, forward strand.
GATAGAAGGAGATGGAGGAAAGCAGGGGAAGGGCATTTGCCAGCTCTGCCTTTTCAGGGTTCCTTCCAAGACTTGAAACAGGTGTGCAAACAAATACTTGGGGTCGGCGTTGGCCTAATGGTTAAGACATCTGCATCCTCAACTGAGGTTGGAATCCCAGGTGCATACCCTGGGAGACAGCAGGTGACAGCTCAACTACTTGGGACCCTGCCACCCCTGTGAGAGACTCAGGCTGAGCTCTGGGCTCCAGGCTTCAGCCTGGCCCAGCCATTGTGGGCATTTAGGAACTGAACCAGTAGGTGCGAGCACTCTCTGTCTATCTGTCTCTACCTTCCTCTGTCTCTCTGCCTCTCAAATAAATAAAAACAAATTTAAATAAAAAGTGAAGATCAGTATTTGCCTGTGTTTGCAGTAGCATTGTTCACAGCAGCACAAAGATGGGATAACCTGCTGTCTGCCTGTTGCTGTGTGGAGAAGCACACGGGGCCTGTCCCCACTGGGGTGCTTCAGGAAGGTCCTGGGAAAATGGCATCAAAATTAGGGTAATTTGAGTGCAAAAAAATTTGAAATCCATGGATAATTTTTTCCAGAATGCTTATTTTAAAATGAATTTTTGAAGACTCCTTCTATAATGGGATATTACTTAGCCATACAAGAGAATGAACTGATATCTGCTATAATATGAGTGAACCTTGAAAATCTTGTGCTAAGTTGAAGAAGTCAGAGCCAAAGGCCACATGCTGTGAAGTGTCCAGAACTGGCAAATCCACAGAGCAGGGGTGGGGTTACCAGGGAACCAGAGTGACTGCAAATGGGTGGGGCATCAGAAGTGAAGACCAAGTTCTGGAATGGGCCAGGGTGGCAAAGGCACCTGATGCCACCGAACTGTACTGCAAAATGTGTACAAAGCTGATTTTTAGGTCATGTGCACTTTACCTCTATTTTTAAAAAGGGGGGGGGGGGAGATTCCCTGGAAGTTAATATATGGACTGTGTGCTTGCTAGTCATTGGCCAGGCCTTGCTCATGTGACCAGACAGCTCCACTCAAGAGCCTGTTCACACGGGGGATTTTATTACCAGGAAAGAGGGAGCAAAGGGATCTGGGGTAGTCACTTAGCCTCTGCCACATCAGGACTGCTGGTGGCACTGTTAGACTCAGGGAAGTTGCCCCAGGCCTGACCCTGGAGGTAAGCAGTTACACAGGTGGCCCAGAACTGCCAGGCGAGCACTGGAATGAGCCCAGAGATGTTCCTGTTACAGGCAAAGCACCTCTCCCCTCCGTGTCTGTGCCAAGAGTAAGGGTTGGGAGTGTGTGGCCCGTCTCCGGGTGTCTTTCCCCTCTGCTTTTGTTTCTGAAAGATTTATTTGAAAGTAGTCAGAGAGAGAGGGAGAGGGAGAGACAGGCAGACAGATCTTCCATCCATTGGTTCACTCTCCAAATGGCCACAACAGCTAGGGTGAGGCCAGACCAAAGCCAGGAGCTTCCTCCAGGTCTCCCACACGCGTGCAGGGGCCTAAGGACTTGGACCATCTTCCACTACTTTCCCAGGCCATTAGCAGGGAGCCGGATCAGAAGTAGAGTAGCTGGGTCTCAAACCAGCGCCTATATGGGATACCGGCACTGCAGGTAGTGGCCCAATCCGTTGCCCACCTCTGATTATTTTAAGTGTACAAGTTGATGAAGCAGTGCAGGATGATGTAGCTCTCCTTTCACCCCTCCCTCCACCCAGGCTGGTGCAGGAAACAGCCCTGAGTCTCAGGAGCACGAAGCAGAATGTTGCAAGTTCGAGTACCTTCTCTCCCTTTCCCTTGCCACACACACTGGCAGAGAGGGCAGCGTGCTTGGTCAAGGGCAGTAGGCTGGAGCAACAAGGGCCCTAGATAATCCATGTAGGTCACTGGCCTCTTGATTCAGAGACTGGCAGAGCCAATCATAGGGCTCAGAGTGGGACAGTGATGGAGGGATGCAGCCAGAGGGGAGAGAAAGGTTGCAGAAGCCAACCCAGAGCTTTATGAGTGCACACTTGACCTGCATTCCCCATCTTTTACTCCCTTCCTGGGGTCAGCTCTTGGGACACGTTTTTCCCCTTCAGGCACTCCCTGCCTCCTGTCCAGTAGGGTACAAGTGGCAGGCAGGGGCAGTGCATCCTACAGACCTACACCACAGAGAGAACCTTCTGGACACAAGGTTCTGCATGAGACCCCTTTCCAGGAGGACTGGGGACCGTGGTGACAGGGCAGGGCTGGTAAGACCTGGTGAAAAGGAAACACCATTTTCCTTCTAGGCTGTTTTCAATGTGTGGGGCTTTTGTCCCTCTACACCAAGCAAGTCCTCAGTTGTCAGTGGCCACCATCCAGTGTCCTACAGCTGCACTCAGTTATGACAGCAGCTGTCTGGAGGTAGCACAGACTGGGCTCTGTCCCACAAGGCTGCCCCTACTTCACTTTTAAAGGTTTTGAACAAAGATTGATTTATCTATTTGAAAGGCAGAGAAGGAGAGAGAAAGGCCACAACAGTCAGGGTTGGGCCAAGCTGAATTCAGAAGCCTAGAACTCTATCCTGGTCTCCCATGTGGGTGGCAGGGGCCCCAGGTACTTGGGCCACCTTCCACTGCTTTCCCAGGTGCATTAGCGGAAGCTACATATGAAGTGGAGCAGCCAGGCCTCAAACTGGTGCTCTGAGAGGGAATGCTGGCAGTGTAAGCAGCAGCTTGACCTGCTGTACCACAATGTCGGCCCCAAGACCACCCCTACCTCAGACGCCAAGTGCAAGTTCTGATTCTCACCTAGGCTTCTGACCACTCCACATAAATAGGGGATTTCTACCACCCTCCACAGACTCAAACATATGCTAGAACAGCTCTCAGGACTCAGCACACCGTTTCACTTAATAGATGACCCGTTGATTGTAAAAGGCTACAACTCCAAACGAGCCAGACAGAGGAGACTCGTGGCAAGGTTAGGGCATGGAGTTTCCACTCCCTGTCCCATGCATGGTGCCTTTCCCAGCCCTGTTCTCTTGGGGTTTTATGGAGGCCTCATTATGCAGGATGATTGATTGAATCATTGGTCACTGGTGATTAGTTCTGTCCCTAAGGGGCTGCCAGTTCCAATCCTGGGATTGCTGGATCCTGACGCCCAGCCCCCAGCCACCAGGCGTCTCACTAGCATACAAGCAGAAACTCACCCTCTCTGAGATTCCAAGGGTTTTAGGAGCTGTGTGCTAGGAAAAGGCACAGAGCAAGCTTCCAGTTCTAATTAGGTTGCGCCTGCGCTCAGAAGCCTGGCTCTGCCAGTTGCTAGGTGTATGACCTCCCATAAGGTATGCATCTGTGTCTCTGAGCCTCACTTTCCAGTTGTAAGCTTTCGTTGGTGATCTTCACAAAGCGCTTGGTAAACCGGCAGTAGCAGTGGGCATGGCAAAGCTGAATCCCCTGCAGCTCACAGAAACCTTGCATAGCCCACAGCCACCTTGATGGGGAGCAAGGCTCCCTCATGCCTCTGTGGCTTGCGTGTCAGGAGAGGCAGAGATGTCTGTGGGCTCTGGAGCCCTGCCCGGGACTGCATCTCCCAGTTCTCCACTCAGGGGAGGGGGTGAGCTGGCTTCTGCATACCTCGGCTTGCTCATCTGTAAAAGAGGGCATTACAAACGCTCGACTCACAAGGTTAATGGGCTACTGTGTGGAAAGACTAAGAACGATGACTGGCACACGATGCCCCATAAACTCCAGCTGAAGCTCGGATTGTCAGCCCAACAGTCGCCCCAGGTCTGACCAGGAGGGGTGTGCACAGTGTCTCTCGTCCATCTCCTTTCTGCAGGCATCCCCGGCGGGTGGGACAGGGTCTCTGCAGCCTGGCCACCCTGGAGCTCAGTCTTGTCTTGGTGTGTGTCCCTGTGGAAAGCCACGAGCCTCTGGGGTGAACAGAAGACTGCAGTCTGGTCACAGCCACAGCCAAGTCATGCCTTTTGGTAGAGCAAAGATGCGACCCTGCTGGGTGGATGCAGAGTCCCTCCCACTCTCCTCCCTGTGCCCTGTGCTGGGCAGAGACCTCTCTGGGGACAGGCTTTCTGCTCTCAAAGAGCTGTTGATCGAGAAGAGTGGCTTTTCCCTGGAGAAGGGCCTGCGTCCTTCTTGGTTGGGGAGGGGCAAAGAACCTCCAGGAGGCTCATGCCATCTGAAAATTCCTGTCTCCTCGAGTCCTTTTCTTTTCTAAAACAAGACAGAAGAGCTTCCCAAGTTCAGCGGGCTGGGATGCCCAGCAGGTAGTGAGTGAGGTTGGTAGGAGGCAGCGGTTAGAGAAGTTGGGGGCCACTGCCCAAGAGAGACCTCACCCCCAGCAGCAGGCCATAGGCAAGCCGTAGAGAGCACAGTGCTTGCCAGAGCGTCTCAGGTCTGGGCTGTCTCCGTTACGTTGTTGTACAGGAAACTTCATCTTTTTTCCTCCCTCCTCCTCCTGCTCCTGCCTGCCCTACTCTCTTCCCGCCATTCAACAGATTCTTGTTGGTTGCATGAACATTTGCATTGCTTTGAATTTGCACAGAAATGTATAAATTTATTCTTTCAGGAAACATCTGTTGAGTGAGTGTATGTAGGAATGAATGACTCTGTAGTACCCTGAGTTGGTGACAAGATCACCTCCTGAGCCCCCCTCCAGGAGCAGTGTTTGGTTAGAGACCCCTCCCTTGGCTCATGCCCAGTGCTGCTGTGCTGGGAGCCTGCTCCCTGGGCCTGCCCCGGCCCCCACTGGCTCTGGGCTTGCCTTCCTCTCTTCTCAGTGCAGGGCGTCTGCTCTAACTAGACAGCACACCCAGCCGTCCTGCGTCTTGGGGTCTCTCTTCCGGTCTTCTAGTACACAGGCTACCTCACTGGCACAGACAGAGCCTCTCGCCTGTCAATGTGCAGCATTTTCAGTGACGCTTCCCCGATCCCTGCCTCTTCCTGCCTGCATCTCGCAGCCCCCTCTCCTTGCAGGACCCTGGGTTGACCCCATTCCCTCCTCCGTTATCACCCAGGCCTGTCTTACTAGTTACTCAAGCTCCTGGTGAGTTGAAACCACACTGTTCACTTGTTTCTGCTCCCAGCACGGTGTCTCACACAGTGTCCCACAAAGCAGAGGTGCCCTGTACACGCTTACGGAACGAATGCGCAATTCACCTGTCCTCATGCCCTGCATTTTGCCCTGAAGTCATGCCAGATGTCTTGTGTCATTAGTTTTGTCTTTGTTGGTTTGTTCATGTATTCCTCCCTTCATTTACAGATCCAGCTGTCCTCATACCAGCAAGCAGTGTGTTAGGCTTGAAAACATAAAGATTTTATTTATTTATTTATTTAAACAGAATTACAGACAGTGAGAGGGAGAGAGGGAGAGAGAGAGAGGTCTTCTGTCCACTGGTTCACTCCCCAAATGGCCACAATGGCAGGAGTTGGGCCGATCCAAAGCCAGGAGCCAAGAGCTTCTTTCAGGTTTCCCATGCAGGTGCAGGGGCCCAAGCACTTGGGCCATCTTGTACAGCTTTCCCAGGCCATAGCAGAGAGCTGGATTGGAAGAGGAGCAGCTGGGACTGGAACTGGCACCCATATTGGATGCTGGTGCTGCAGGCAGAGGATTAACCTGCTGTGCCACAGTGCTGACCCCAAAGAATGCGCATTCTGATGGAGAAAAACAGACACGTATAAGAAGGCTGGTGTCTGGTTCCACATGTGTCATCAGCTATCATATGGTTGGGCCTCCTTGTGATGACACAGTTCAGTTTGTGAAGGGAAGGGAGATGCAACAGTTCAGCAGTCTGGAAGGGCGTGTGAGTTGGGACGACCAAATGGGAATAGGTTGTGATGCTCCTGCAGGTGGCAGTCCCCACCTTGCCACCCTTTGCCTGCCGGGACTTCAGGTTCTCTTTTCTGTGTCACAGCTTTAGAACCCCAGAGTATCAACTGGCAGATGACCTCCAACCGGCGGGCGCATCACACAGACAAGTTCTCCGGCCAGAACCTCATCCTGCGGAGGGGCCAGCCCTTTGATATGTTGCTAGCCCTCAACCGTCCCCTTGGCTCTGGAGAGAGTCTGGAGTTCACAGTCTCCACAGGTACCAGCCTGCTCCCCCCACCACCCACCGTGCGTCCACGTGGGGATGGCAACCACACTGGGATCACCGGGCTCCACTCCCGCCCAGCGAGTGGCTGCCCATCTGAGCCTGAGTCACCGTCCTCAGATCAACAGGCATCTGACCCCCGTGGGCTCTCCAGCTCCAGCACTCTCACCTAGTGCTCCTCCACTGAGTGACACCCCTCAGAGGGCCCCTGTGGTTGTACTGGAACCTGATCTCCCCGTGGTCTGACCAGCATTCCTTGGTTTCCTTTGTCCTCTGTCTTCTTTGGCAGGGCCTTACCCGTCAGAGTCCACAGGAACCAAGGCTGTGTTTCCGCTCTCCAGTGGAACCGGCAGAGGTGGCTGGAGTGCGGTGCTCAAGGGCAGCAGTGACAATATTCTGACCATCACCTTGTCCAGCCCGGCCAGTGCGCCCATAGGGTGGTACACGCTGAACATGCAGATCTCCTCCCAGGGGACCGTCTCCTCCCTGAAACTCGGGACCTTCATACTGCTCTTTAACCCCTGGCTGCAAGGTAGGCCTCTAGTCACCCACTCTTCTGGCCAGAGAAAGGAGAAAAGGAGGTGGGGAGATGGTCTTCACAGCCTCAGCTGGATTAGGGCAAGTCTGTGGGCTGTGGGAACAGCACAGCAGGGAGAAGTCAGGTGCTCTGCCACTCAGTTTGGGCAGTTGCTCCATTTCTCTGAATCCCAGATTCCTTACAATCAAAACCATAACCTGCTGCCTCCTCTGGGGCTCACGTGGCAATCACGTGCACGCTCAGAAACTGCCCAGAGTGGTCAGCTCCAGGGACAATGACTACAGCATAATTCTGCAGCATGGAGCTAGCTTCCTGCCTGCAGGAGCAGGTGTCTGGCCCCTGGGGTCTCACTTTCAGACCCAGATCAGAGTTCCTGCAACAGGAACGGAAGCACTAGGTCCAAAATCTCACTCCTTGGTGGAGGTTGGGGGGCGGGATAAAGTAGGACTTAGCCCAGCCCAGCACCAGTCTCAGAAGGAGTGAGAAAGTGCTAATGGCTGTCATCCTCCGTAAGAGTCTTGTCGCTGGTATCTGCTTTCTGTGTCAAACAGCGGATGATGTCTTTCTGAGTAACCATGCTGAGAGACAAGAGTATGTTGAGGAAGATGCTGGCATCATCTATGTGGGAAGCACAAACCGAATTGGCATGGTTGGCTGGAACTTTGGACAGGTAAAAGGGTCATATGGACGCTCAGGGTAGTAGCTCTGTCGTGCAAGAAGCACTCAGCTGCTTGTCCCGCAGATTGGGGGACAACCCCGCATCTGTTCACTTGCCTTCCCTCTCCCATCCATTTGTTCAGAAGGCACTTACTGACCACCTACTGTGTGCCTGGTCCCAAGCTGCACACTGGGGATACAGGAGAGGAATAAGATCCCCTGACTTTGAGGGGCTCGCGGTGTAGCCAGTGAGACAGATGCACAGAACTCAGCGGAAGCAGTGAGGCAGTACTGGTGCCGGGTACACAAGTAAGCCCAAGGCCCAGTAGAGACACTTGGAGCAGTAACGTAGCTTCTCTGATTCATTCCGTGTGAAGATGTGGTAGAGCGGCCTCGCCGTGTGGCCTTTCAGAGCCATCGCCTCGTGGTCTGTACTGCCTTGACTGCCATCTGAGTACGCACACTTCCCAGGTTTGCTCAGCTTAGAAAGTGTTCAGAGCTGCCTCTGCACCTTTCCTTTTTCTCAGAAGATAACAAAACCATCAGAGTAAAGTACCTTGGCAGGGTGCCCGGGATACCCAGGGAGGGGTGAGCAGGTGCACGCCTTCCCCGTCTCCAGGCCCAACTCCGTGCTCAACCAGAGGAAGCTCCTACCTGTTTCCTAAGTCGTGTTTCTGGGGCAGATTTCGAGGGAAGCTCTCAGCGTGCACCTGGAGGTGGAAGGGAGGCTGATGCATGGCACGGGCTGAGAAGGCCACTCTTAGGAAGGAGAACCTGGAAGAGGCCAGGGAGCCGGGGGATGTCTTGGGGAGGGGCATCCCGAGCAGAAGGAAAAGTGAGTGCAGAAACCCCAGGCAGCAGGAGCGTGGCCCCCTCCCTTTGAGAAGCGATGACCTGGACTAAGTCTTATTTTGTCAAAATGGCTTCAAATACTTTTCTTTTTATCTTTACAACTATTCCCCCAGGAATCTAAATAATATGCTCAAGATCATAGTCAGAGCTGGAAGGAAACTTTGAGATGACCTTGGCCTGGTCCCTCGTTATACAGATGGAGAAACTGAGGCCAGGCAGGCTAAGCAACTTGCTCCTGATCCCATGGCAGTGAGGGAGTCGGCCACCCCATGCCCTGCGCTGTTCACTGTTGGGGAGTGGGTACAAGGGCCTCAGGTACATCCAGAGCTCTGGGAGTCTGCAGGGTTAAAGGTTGAGTGGTGGCTGGTCCACAGCGGCTCTCAGTTCCTGCAGCCACATAAAGAAGTGACCCTGAGAATTTCTGTGGTCCCCACCACTGTGGCTCCTGAACCCCTGATCAGCAGACACCACTTGTCATTTCTCTCATCCTAACACATGGTCCCATTTTGAACAGTTTGAAGAAGACATTCTGAACATTTGCCTCTCCATCTTGGATAAGAGTCTGAATTTCCGCCGTGACCCTGCCACTGATGTGGCCCTCAGAAAGGACCCCAAGTATGTCGGCCGCGTATTGAGTGCCATGGTGAGTAACAGGCGACCAGCAATAACCAGTTGTCACCATGCGTTGAAGACCAACTCTGGCGAGGCCCCTGTGCTGGGACAGATATCATCACGCTGCGGCCTCACCAGGTGCAGCTAGGGACTGTGACAGTCCCCATCTTGCCAGCGTGGAGCACAGGGCGCCTCTGCCTTCAAGTGCCTGCCCGGGGCATACGGTGAGGCAGTGGCAGAGGCAGCGCTGGCCCCAGGTCGGGCTGGCTGCAACGCCACCGTTCCCACTGTCAGGAGGCCTGCCTCAGAGGAGAAGGGAACTCGCCCTTTGCGGGAGCACCAGCAAGGGGCCGAAGCAAAGCCAGGCCTCTGCTCGGTGGTGGGGCCTCCTGGGGGAGAAATCTTGAACCCACCACCTCCACAGCACACAGGACCCCAAGGCAGGAGGTCGCCCCATCCGTGGCCTAGACCCAGAAACAGGTTTAAGTCGTTGAAGTCAGTGGCTCGCAGCACACATGCTCACGCGTGCAGACTGGCTCCCATGGCATTGTGGGCGTGACCTCTGCACAGAAGGCTACGGTCCTAAGATGCGCAGACAGGGTGACCCTGCCCAGAAGTTCCAAGGTAAGCAGCTCAAAATCAAAAAGGGTTCTTGCGTTGTAACCCTCGCAAACGAAACAGCTCCCCAGACGTGTCTTCAGGGATTTTGTTGTTGTTGTTCCTAGCTTAGGCGTTCCTTGGTCTCCTTACTTTTGAGTGGGAACTTCTCCAAGTTGGCAAATGAGTGAGCTACCTGATTCAAATTTTGAGCCGCCTCTCAGCGGCATGATACACATCTGAGGCTAATCAGGGAGGGCAGCATGTGGAGCCAAGCCTCGCGGAGCAGGCGTGGAGCAGGCCCAGAGCGCTCAGGGAGACTCAGGGAAAGTGGGCAGACCTCAAAATCCAAGGGGCCCAGCACGGGAGGGGGCGTTACAGCCGAGGCAGAGAGGTGAAGCGGGAGTGCGGGTGACTTAGGCACTGAGCCTCCCTGAGCCTCCTGGGCCCAGGAGGCCGTGGGTGAGGCTGGCTGGCTCCTCCACCTGCTGACTCACCCTCCCCCCGGCCAAGCCACTTTATCTTGGAGCCAGTTTCCTCAGCTGTACCTCCCTGATGCTCTCTCCCGGCCTCCTGGTTGGGCAGGGCCATGAGCTAATTGTGGCCTGTGCAGGGCCTGGAGAGGCTCAGCTTTCAGCCAGAGATGACCCTGCTGATTGCCACGCTGGTGGCAGGAGCATGGTGACTCAGGAGCGGGGAGAGGCTGCTGTCTTCCATCTTGGAGGAAGCCAAGTCTTGGCCACTCCTGTGATCACAGCCCAGGCCCTTGTGGGAGGGCTGCCGCGCTCACTGCTGGGCTCAGGGACCAGGGAAGGATCGGCCTGTTTCCAGCCTGCCTCTTCTCATGAGCCAAGCCGCTTATAGATGCCTGAAAGGGCGGGGGGGGGGGGTGGGGGGGGTGGCTCACAGCCTTCAGGAGCCTCTGAGAGCCTGGTCCAGCCCCTCTGCACAGCTGGGATATACGACACGGCTTCAGAGACCCTGGGAAGGTGCCTGCTGGAAACCACCTTGGAGCTCGCTTGGAGCTCACTTTCCCTGTGTTGGGAGGTGAAGAGCTAAGTCCCAGACAGGTGAACTGACTTGCCCATGATGACAAGTGATAGGGTGGAGCTTGTGGCCTGAGTTTCTCCTTTCTTCCAGTTCTGACTTTGTGTTATGGAAAAGCTTAGACATACACAAAGGTAGAGAGAAAAGCAAGATGAGTTCTATGTAGCCATCATCAGCTTCAGCAATCACCGGCTCAAGGCCAAGCTCAGCTCAGCTCTGTCCCTGCCTCCACAGATCATTCGACAAGTCGCACACATTGCATTGTTTGACGGTTTCACTCATAAATATTTCCATATGTGTTTCCAGAAGACAATGCAAGTCGGGTCTCTCGAGTCCTTCTCTGGTACTCCTTTACTTTTCCCCTCTCCTCTCTCCCCTCTCCCTCTCCCGCACTGCTCCTTTAATACTATATTATGGTTGTGTTGCTTATAAAGGAGCCATGTGTTAAGCTGAATTCATGAATGATGAAGGAGTTAATGGGTTGAAGTCAACGTTCTATCTTTATTCTTTCCAAGATGTTACTTGTTAATGTTCTGAAGTGATCTTTTCAAATCAGTGCCCCAAAGAGTTTCAAATCACGGACCCCTGCAAACAGACCTGGGTCAGTGACTGCGAGTTCTTTTTTTTTTTTTTCTTTAAGATTTATTTTGACTGTGAATTCTTGCAAGAGGTCTTCTGTAAGCCAGAGTTACTTTTTCAAAGAACATGTTTTGTGGGTTTTTTTTTTTTTTTTTTTTTTTGGACAGGCAGAGTTAGACAGTGAGACAGAGAGAAAGGTCTTCCTTTTCTGTTGGTTCACCCCCCAAATGGCTACCACAGCCGGGGCGCTGTGCCGATCCGAAGGCAGGAGCCAGGTGCTTCCTCCTGGTCTCCCATGCAGGTGCAGGGCCCAAGGACCTGGGCCATCCTCCACTGCACTCCCGGGCCACAGCAGAGAGCTGGCCTGGAAGAGGGGCAACAGGGACAGAATCCAGTGCCCCAACCGGGACTAGAACCCGGTGTGCCGGCGCCGCAGGTGGAGGATTAGCCAAGTGAGCCGCGAGGCCGGCCCAAAGCACATGTATTTATTTGAGAGGCAGAGTTGCAGACACAGAGAGAGGGAGAGGTCTTCCATCCACTGGTTCACTCCCCAGATGGCCTCAATGGCCAGAGCTGGGCTGATCTGAAGCCAGGATCCAGGAGCTTCTTCCTGGTCTCCCACTCAGGTGCAGAGGCCCAAGCACTTGGGCCATCTTCTACTGCTTTCTCAGGCCGTAGCAGAGAGCTGGATGGAAAGTGGAGGAGCCAGGACTCAAACCAGTGCCCATAGGGATGTTGACACTGCAGGTGGAGGTTTAACCTGCTACACCACAGTGCTGGCCCAAGCCAGAGTTTTGGCCCTGCGTTTCCACTGACAAGCAGTGGAGTCTGTTTTCCACGTCAGCCTGCAGCACAGAGGGTCCAGGGTAGTCAAGCACAGCGCATTAGGAAAGGCACCTCTAAATTGTTAAGACACTGGATACCTTGGAGGGCTTGTTGTTAAACATTAGCATACCCAAGTCACCTACCAAGAAGCAGAGAAGTCCATGCAGCTGTATCTGGCTTTCTTCCTCCCCACGTTGCTCTGAATTCTGCAAGCCATTCTTCGTGGGAAAGGCGTGGTGCTGATTCACTTTGGGGTGGGGATTTCTGTGCAGATCAATAGCAACGATGACAACGGTGTGATTGCTGGGAATTGGAGTGGCAATTACGCAGGTGGCCGGGACCCAAGGAACTGGAATGGCAGCGTGGAAATCCTCAAGGAGTGGAAAAAGTCTGGCTACAAGCCAGTCCGATTTGGCCAGTGCTGGGTCTTTGCTGGGGCCCTCAACACAGGTACCTCGGGTGCAGCATGCCTTTGCCGGGTCAGTGGGCAGCAAGGGGGCGCACCAGCGTCCTGTCTGCATCACAGCCCAAGTCCTCACGCTGACCTTGACTTGCAGTGCTGCGGTGTTTGGGGATTCCCTCCCGGGTGATCACCAACTTCAACTCAGCCCACGACACAAACCGAAACCTCAGCGTGGATGTGTACTATGACCCCATGGGAAACCCCCTGGACAGAGGCAGTGACAGCGTGTGGTAAGTTTCAGATCCTTGCCCCAAACCTGGAGCAGCCCTCTTGCTGTTGCCATTTGCCTGGGATGCACACAGAGTTGGAAGCCGAGTAACCTGCCAGTGTGTGGCTTAGAATAGAAATGCTGACTGGGCTGGTACACCTAGCAGGAGCCCAAACGGCTCTGCTCGGTGCTGGGCAGAGTCGGGGGTGTGTGGTAGCTCACTGCTTTCAGGTGAAGGACGTGGCTCATGAGCCCCCTGAAACCACTCTAGATTCACAAGGTCTATTGCACCTTATACTGCTTTGGAAGATGAAAGACTTGAGACTATTGATTTTCTAGTAAGGAATATAAATTTATCTCATTTCAGGTAATCCATTTGACTTAAGGGCTTTGTTAAAGACAGTAAGAAAAGCAACATGCTTTCTCATAATGTATTGATGCTTGTTTATACCTAGGTTGACATAATGAAGAGCTGTGGGTAGTTTATTCTGGATTTTAGAAGAAAATAAGATGTTGTACATGTGTGTGGGCATAGCTGAGGCCACTTCAAAGAGTTTACAAAAGAATTAAAAAATAAGGATTTTTTTTTTTGGTGCAGAACAATTTTGGAATCTATACCTAGTTTTTTGATAATACACATTTTCCATTAACTTTTGAAGACCCCTTGTATATTTCTAACCGTTAATATGCCTTCTGTGCATGTGTTATATACACAAACATACACAACTTATATATGCCAACAAAATGTAGGTTTTATAAAACATACATATACCGATAACCACATACAGAAGTGTATATATTTAAAGGAAGATATTGTTACAACTATTTAAGATTATGTCATATGCCAGGTCATTACCAGATGGTCACTGAAATGAGGTCTGTATCTCTGGACACATAGATATCTGTGAGCCTGTATATGTGAAATACCACAGACATGTGTCAATCATGTATTTTAATTCACTGCATAGGATACACACACACAATAATTGCTCACATGTGTGCAGGTGGCTCCACAGTCTTTTAGCAGATACCATCTTATTTCCAGGTGTTCTGCTTTGAGATGGTATCTATAAAATATTCTTCATTAGGCCAGTGCCGCGGCTCACTAGCCTAATCCTCCACCTAGCAGCGCCGGCACACCGGGTTCTAGTCCCGGTCGGGGCGCCGGATTCTGTCCCGGTTGCCCCTCCTCCAGGCCAGCTCTCTGCTGTGGCCAGGGAGTGCAGTGGAGGATGGCCCAAGTGCTTGGGCCCTGCACCCCATGGGAGACCAGGAGAAGCACCTGGCTCCTGCCTTCGGATCAGTGCGGTGCGCCGGCCGCAGCGCGCCGGCCGTGGCAGCCATTGGAGGGTGAACCAACGGCAAAAGGAAGACCTTTCTCTCTGTCTCTCTCTCTCACTATCCACTCTGCCTGTCAAAAAAAAAAAAATATTCTTCATTACTTATTACTGCCAGAATAAGAGGGTCCCACTCCTCTGAAATATGCTTAGTATAGCTCATGGAATAAAGGGAAAGGAGAAATGGAAATTAATAGAAAAGCTGTCTAAAAAATAACTCCATGCCAACAACTAAACTCGAGTGTGGGTTCTGTAACTTACCCGGGGCCATGTGAATTCCAGGGTTTCCTGGAGGAAAGAGGCTTATTTTAGGATTTTCTTTAAAAAATGTATTTATTTTCATTTTATTTGGAAGAAAGAGAGTGAGGTCTTCCATCCACTGGTGCACTCCCCGACTGGCCACAACTGGCCCAGGACTGGGCCAGGAGGTAACCAAGAGCCTAGAACTCAATCCTAATCTCCCCTGTGGGTGACAGGGACCAAGTGCTTACAAGCACCGCTCACTCACTGTGCTACCAGGTCCACCACCACCCTCTCCTAGAGTACACATCAGCAAGAAGCTGAACTGGAAGTGGAGGAGCCGGGATTTGAACCAGGCATTCCAGTATGGGACGTGGGTGTCCCAAATGGTGACTCGACCATTGAGCCAAATGGTCACCCCAGGATGTTCTTTCTTGATCTGTGCGCACACAGCTTTCTCTAGTGACACTGCTACACATGGCCTGCCATAAGGGGGCGTCTCTTCTCATCCCTGGCCTTTTTTGTTGTGCTGTCTGAAATCCTGTGCAGCCAGTTCTGACTACGGAGGCAATGCCCTCCTTAGCCTTAGTGTGCTCCGCTGAGGGAGATGATTGGTCAGACAAGACATCTGACCTTCCTATACTTCTGTGATTATCCGTGCACACTAGGGAGCCATGCACATGCAGGGAGCCCAGAGAGCTCCAGACTCAGTTCCTCTACTGAATGCAATAAGATGCTCTTAGGGGGCCAGGAAGCCATTAGTGGACTTGGTAGCAGCACAGCATGGTGTATGGTGTGCAGGCTGGTGACTAAGTCAGTTGGCGTGGGGGGAACTCTGCTAGGGAACTCCCAAGGAAGTCTTCCATGAAGCAAGAAGGTGGGACTGCTGCTTTTGTGTGTTTGTTTGTTTACTTATTGATTCTTATTTATTCGAAAGGCAGAGAGAGAGACAGAGAAGGAGATCTGTCTGCTTATTCATTTCCCAAATGCCCAAAACAACTAGGCTGAGCCAAGGCCAAACTAGGAGCCCAAACCACCACCAGGGTCTCCCATGTGGGTGACAGGGACCCAAGCCCTTGAGCCATCGCCCACTGCCTTCCCGGGTGCACATTGGCAGGAAGCTGAATCGGAAGCAGAGGTGGGACTTGACCCCAGGCACTCTGATAGGGGATGCAGGCATCTGAAGTGGTGGCTCAATCCACTGCACCGTAATGCCCACTGTAGGGACTTCAAAGCTGAATTTGGAGTCAGAGCCCAGGTGTCCTGGTTACTGCTTCATGCTGCCAGCCCACATCAGCTCAATTACTCATGCTGAAGATGAGCACTTAGGGGGCAAGTATGTGTTGATGGAGACACTCCTGGGTGTCAGCCTCACGGGAGGGTACCAGGCTGGAAACTCTGTTCCTGAGGGTCCTGTCACACCCCCCAACCCCAACTTCCCTTTCTGATGCCTTCTCAGGAAGCAGTGGAATCTGAGAGTCACTCCCTCCCCATTGTCTCCTGCTGTGGGCAGTGTGAGGGAGGGAGCCCTGAGCCCTTGCTTGAGCCCAGCAGCCACGGCCCTTTTCTGGGCCCAGGTTCTCAGGGGGAAGTGCAGGGCTTGGCCCAGGACTCGGTGACCCCTTCAGCCTCCCAGCAGCTCGGGTGTTTCTGTCCTGTGCAGTTTCAGTCCGCGCCACTTTGTGTGTGAGAGCACCCTCCCCCCTCCCACGGGAGCCAGAGTGCCCCTCAGACATTAAATCCACCTGGAGTGACATCACTAACCTGTTGTTTTAAAGACAGAAAAATGGTCTTTTGACATTGGCAACGTTAGAAGCTCCACAGCCTTGTTCAGATTCGCCTGAAGTAACAGAGCGCGAGAACTAAGCAAGGCGAGGCGTCACAAAATGCTCAGTAGTAGTAACAGCAGCTCCTGACTTGCTGAGCGGTCGTCGGGCGCCGGCTGCTGCTCTCAGTGCTCGTATTTATTCTTCACAGATGATGAGGGAGGCGCTCTTATCACAATCCCCACTTTCCAGCTGAGGAAACTGAGGCACGGAAGGACTGAGCAATTTGCCCAGGGGCCACATAACTGGAAGGTGGTGGAGATGAGATCTGAACTCAGGCAGCTCTGTACACTAGAGCGTGGGAGGGATGCCAGCAGACGGTGGCGTGATTCCTGGCGGAAGTGAGAGATCTGGCAACTCCTGCCTTGGTGTTTTCCAACAGAGGTGGCTGGGCGCCAGTGGGGGCTCTGGGCGGGGCGGGGGCTTGGTTCTTTGGTGTATACCTTGGCAGCAGTAGAAGATGGCTGAGGAGCTCTGTGACAGGAAACGGCTTTTCCAAAGTCACACTGAGAATTCACAGCCAAGCACAGGTGTCCCGGAACAAGACTCTCCCAGGCCTCAGAACACTGGGGCTGAAAGGGGCCTCCCTGGGTGGATAAACAAACAGGGGCCCTAAGAGAGGCACAGCTGGCCCTCTGTGTCTGCAGGTCCCTTACCCACAGACTCAGCCAATTGCAGAGAAAAAATGTGGTGAGGTGTATGATGGCTGCCTTGGTGCTGAACCTGTGCAAAATTTTTTCTTGTCATCATTCCTTAAGCAATAGAGTACAACAACTTGCATAATATTAGGTATTATAAGTACTCTAGAGATGATGTGAAGTACACAGGAGGATGTGCACAGATTCTACGCAAATGCCATGGCATTTTACGTGGGGCTGGAACATTTGCAGATCTTGTTATCGTCAAGCCTTCCTGGAACCAAGCCCCAGCAGCTAGAGACGCTCGGGCACTCCAGCTAAGTGGGTGACATTACTTAAGTCCCTTTTGTGCACCTCAGCTTCCCACCCATAAAAGAAAGGCTTAGACCAGGGAGCCTGGTGGAATCTTCCAGATCTTTCTTTTCATGACAGTCACAGCGTCCAGGGCATAGGTTTTCTTCTAAGCCATTTTGTTCATGCCATAGTCTGTCTCCAGGGTATTCTCTTTCTTCAGAGGCAGGGCACCGGGGGCCCTGGTTAGGGCATTCCCTTAGAACATTTCCCCCAGGCCATCAGGCAGGGCGTTTCAGGGCCTGCTCCGTCATGGAGCAGCAGCCATATGATTTGGAATGTTTAGGCCAAGGGCATCTTGACATTTCTGGCTTGGCTTGTTCTCTTTCTTTTTTCTTTGAGAGGCAGAGAGACAGAAAGAGGTCTTCTATCCACTGGTTCCCTCCCCAAATGCCCACAACAGCCAGAACTGGTCAGGCCAAAGCCAGGAGCCAGGAACTCAATTCACGTCGCATGAGGGTGACCATAACCCAGGTACTTAAGCCAGCACCTCTTGCCTGCAAGGTGTGCATTAGCGGGAAGTTGGAATCAGGAGCAGGGCCAAGACTCAAACCCAGACACTCGGATACAGGATGTGGGGTCTGAAGCTGTGTCTTAACCACTTCACCACACTCTCAGCCCTGGCTTGTTTTTCTTAATCCATTTGATTTGATCCTCCAGTTTCTGGACTCACAAACCTGACTCTACTAATAGACTTTATGGAGCATGAGAGGGTTGCCCAGCTCTGCCAGAGATGGGGGAGGGGGGAGTTGTGCCTCCAGAAAAAAGCGATCAGCTGTGGGCACCTACTCCTTGGCTGAGCCCTGAGCCCTGGCCCACGATGCAGTCCCCACACATGGCCCCCACCTCTGAATACCTGTCCCCGCTAACACTTAGCCAGCTCCCAGGATCAGACCCTCAGGGTGGAAACCGAAGCTCCAAGAGTGGCCTCAGCCCCAGACTGTTGAGTTGAGCAAACCTGACTCAGTGCCTCCTTGCACGGGATGCTGGGCCCCAAGAGGTGTAGACTGCAGGAGCTTGGAGCTGCTTTGAGAGCTGGTGGTCGGGGAGTAGAGGGAGTGGAATCGTTGACTCAAGTGCCATACTCAGAGACAGCACAGCGGAAGGGTCAGCACTCAGCGTGTGTGAGGTTTGGTGGAGGTAGCATCCCATTCACACTGGGAAGGACATAGGGTTGACCCATAGAAGGTGTAGGCAGAGTCTTCTGACCTTGTGAATTCACGGGTAAGCACAGCTCAGTTGCTGTCTCCAGAGCAGTGGTTCATGAACTTCAAAGATCACATTAGGATTAATTTGGTGGGGGGATGGGGAGGGGAGATGAGGCCCTCGAATCTGCCTCTTTTAGCAAATGCCGCAGGTGGTCCTGAAGCCAGTAGCTGTTCTTTCCTGGAGCTCCTGCTCCTGAGACCTCAAGGGGGGGGGGGGGGCAGATCCCAAGGTTGGGGAGTGAGGGGCCAAGAGGAGTGTGGCCACAACTGGAAGCTCAGCCCAGAATTTCTGTGATGACTTCCCTGGGGATTGAGGCTCTCACCCCAAGCATGCGTGACTCCAGTGGCAGGCTGCTGCACGAGGGAGGAACCAGGATGCACTTGTCCTCTGCTGCTCTCAAGTCCTGCCTTCCATCCAGTCAGTATGAAAACACAGCTGATTATTTTTTTAACCAACCCGCCCTTCCCCTAGGGTTCTCTGTGAGAAACAGGATGAATGTGAACTTGGTGTTCTCACCAGATTCTCATCCCTCCCTTGTCCCTTCCACCCAGCTAGGACTGTCTTCCCACCCTCGCCCTGCCTTCTGCTGGGTGAATTGTGTAGAGTTTCTTTAATTTTTATTTTTAAACAATGCATAGAAATTGCACAGACTTACAGGATACCGTGTACTGTCTCCATACATGCAATGTTGTGCCATGTTCAGTATAGGGTAAACATAATGCTCTCCTCTTTTTTGATAAAACATTCAAAATCTTCTCTTCCAACTTTTTATATATATATATATGTATATATATGTACATATTTATTAGAGTACATTATTGTCCTGTAACAGATGGTGAATTTCTTTTTCCCGATCCTAAGTGAGTGCTAATGGATTTTTTTTTAAGAAATATTTATTTTTATTTGAAAGAGTTACACAGAGAGAGAAGAGGCAGAGAGAGACAGAGAGAGAAGTCTTCCATCGATGGTTCACTCCCCAATTGGCCACAATGGCTAGAGCTGGCGCCAATCCGAAGCCAGGAGCCAGGAGCTTCTTCCAGGTCTCCCACATGGGTGCAGGGGTCCAAGGACTTGGGCCATCTTCTACTTCTTTCCCAGGCCATAGCAGAGAGCTGGATCGGAAGTGGAGCAGCCAGGTCTCAAACCGGCGCCCATATGAGATGCCAGTGCTTCAGGCCAAGGCGTTAACCCGCAGCGCCATGGCGCCGGCCATCTCCGCTAAGGGATCTTAAAGACTCATTGAAAAAAGATGTTTTGGGGTTCGGCATTTGGTGCAGCAGTGAAGCTGCCTCTTGGTATGCTTGCATGCCACATCCCAGTGCCTGGGTTCCAGTTCTGGCTCCACCCTCCGTTCCAGCTTCCTGCTAATGTGCACCTTGGGAGGCAGAAGGTGATGGCTCAAGTAATTGGACCTCTGCTGCACACCTGGGAGATCCAGATTGAATTCCTGGCTCCTGGCTTCAGGCTGGCCCAGCCAAACTATTCTAGACATTTGGGAAAGGAAACAGATTGAGATCTCTCTCTCTCTCTCGCTCTCTCTCGCTCTCCTTCTGCCTTCCAAATACATTCTTAAAAATTTTTAAGAGGACATTATGTCAGTCCTGGAAAAAATTTTGATCACAATTAGATTCCAGAATGTTAAAAAGAGTAAAAATCATCTATGTTCCTATTCACTTATTTTCAACATTTGATGTCCTCTAATCTTTTCTCTGTTAGTTGTTTAGAATTAGAATTGCACATTTTATACAAAGAGTGCGTACAAGCCAGCATGTAACAGACACATCCTACCGTTTTCCACCCTTGGGATTCAGCTCCTTCAGTCAGTGCTCTTGACTAACCGTTAGGTCTGAGCGTTTGCCCCATGTTAGGAAATAGTCTTCAAAGTGAGACTGCTCTGCGTGGATCCTGTTCTATTGGGCAGCTGAAACATTCTTCCTCTGCTGTTACTTCAGGTATCTTTTTTCCTTTCTCCCCCTTCTGCCTGAATTCAGATCTCATCCTGCCTACTCACTCCCTGTGAGACCTGGGACATGTCATGTAATGCTTGTGCCTCAGTTTCCAGAGCTGCAAAATGTGGATAATAAGCATTTCTCTCATACAGACTGTTGTAGAAATAAAATGACAGCACATGCAAAGTAGTTAGAACACTTGACATTCTAGGTTAACACTGTGTTGGCTGTTAGCATTTATAGAATACATATTTTTAAAATACATATTTCCCTTCTGATAGGAGTAAAGATAGAAAATGCAAACATTGCAGAAATAGTGTAAAACTTAGTTCTTATGCGCCATATACATATTATGTACACATATACATATATATATCAAACTGTTAATAGTGGCTGAGACAATGATTAATGAATACTTTTTCCAATTGTTCATGTATAATTTAAAAATTAAAATGAACTAATCATGTATATTCAATATATATGTGTGTGTGTGTGTGTATACTATCCTATAACTTGATTTTCTTCATGACATTTGGGGGAAAAAAGATTTATTTATTTATTTGAAAGAGTGAGAGAAACAGAGGGCAAGACAGCCTGAAACTCCATCTTCGTTTCCCACATGGGTGGCAGGGACCCAGGTACTCCGGCCATCTTCCACTGCCTTCCCAGGAGCATTAGCAGGGAGCTGGATCAGAAGAGGAGCAGTATGGGATATCACTGTCCCAGCATGGGCCCCTGCTCGCTGTTTCTCACAGCTGTGTGATATTCCAATACGTGGCTTTGGACCAACCATTCCCTTACTGATGAACTTGTCCTCCAAATGTTTATTATCACAAATGCTGCTACAGGGTCCAGCATTGTGGTGTAGTGGGTTAAGCCATTGTCTGCAACACTGGCATCCCATATGGATGCTGGTTAAAGTGTCAGCTGATCCTTTTCCGATCCAGTTCCCTGTAAATGCTCCTGGGAAAGCAGTGGGAGATGGCCCAAGGGGTTGGGCCCCCGCACCCGTGTAGGAGACCCGGATGTAGTTCCTGGCTGCTGGCTTTAGCTTGGCCCAGCCCTAGCCATTACAGCCATTTTGGGAGTGAACCAGTGGATGGAAGATCTCTCTCTGTATCTCTCCCTCTCTCCTGGTCACTCTGCCTTTTGAGCGAATAAATACACCCTTTAAAAAAAAAAAAAAAAAGCAGTGCTGCTGCACACCTATTTACATGCACATGCGTGCACTCATGTGAGGTTTTCTATAGGAGAAACTCCCAGGTGTGGAAATACTGGCTCAGCGAGTATGTTGATTTTCTTGAAGTTATTTAAATTCATTGCCAAATTGCCCTCCACAAAGGTCATACCAGTTTACACTCGCACCTGTGGTGTGGGACCTCGATGGTTTCCCAGCAGGAAGAGTACAACAATGAGTGTCATCCTGTGCTTTCATCTCTGTCCATCTAGCAGCTGTCAGTCATCCATGAATCTCTGCCGTGGTATCTCTCTGCCATTTGAATTATTCGGTAATCATTGGATTTCCTTATGTGTCGCTCCCCCTCTTCGTGGAGGAGCAACACAGGACCCTGCGCTGTTCTTTTCGTCTGCTCGGCCCTCCCCGGGTTTGCTGCTGGTTCTTCCCGGGTTGGCTACTATCCCTTCCACCTCCGTGGAAGGGCAGTTCCCCCTGGCCGCATTCCCCACTTCCGCAGGGGAGCGGCACACCGCCGGCCGGCTTTCTCGGGGGCTGCACGGGTTCCCTTAGATGTTCCCCATAGATGTTCCTCATAGATGTTCCTGATGCATGCCGTCTCTCTCCTCCTTTATAGTCCTCCTCCGCCAATCCCAACTCGGCTGCCCACACGCCGAGTACGCTGCTCTCCAATCAGGAGCAAGTCCTACAGTTAATTGGTTGAACTGGAGGCAGCTGTGCGGAAGCTGTTTACTTCTCTCCCAGCGCCATATTGTGGGAGAGCAGATGCATAGAATAGGTCTTAATTCCAGTAACAGTCTAGTCCGGTTTGCTCCCCACAGATCCCCCTTTCTTTTTATTTTTGGCGTTGATACGCGCCTGTCTTCGGTGTCCCACGGCACACACTCTGCTCTACTTGCTAGAGTTGCCACAGGCTCTTACAAGTCCTATCCATCAGGCAAACCGAATCCGGGTCCTCTCTTCGCCATGTTGTGAGGAGGTTTTTTAGGCGCTGATGCGTGCCTGTGTTCGGTGCCCTGCAGCGCATGCTCTGCTCTGCTAGAACTGCCTGCAGGTGTTTACAAAACCTATCAGGCAAACCGAATCCAAGCCTTCTCATTGCCTTATTGTGGGGGAGACTTATTAGTGTTGGTTCGTGCCTATCTTCGGTGACCTGCAGCTCATACTCTGGTCGAGCTTTGCTGGCGCTTACCGCCTTAAATCAGGCAGACCGAATCCAAGCCTTCTAATTGGCATGTTGAGGGGAGGCCTTATTTTTCTCTATTTCTCTATCCCCGGGCATTCCTACTTCTCCCATTTTACTTCTATCTCCCAGCATTCCTATTTTTCTCACTTTACTTCTAAACTTCTGTTTCTCTTATCCCTGCGGCTTTCCGGCACCTCGCCCCGCCGGCGGGTTCCCGGCTCTGCGCCGCTTC
The DNA here is from genome assembly GCF_051225735.1 of Oryctolagus cuniculus. Lineage (NCBI taxonomy): Eukaryota > Metazoa > Chordata > Mammalia > Lagomorpha > Leporidae > Oryctolagus > Oryctolagus cuniculus. The sequence continues at coordinate 27,898,790 of NC_142877.1, forward strand.
AGCCCGCGCGCCTCTCTCATCTGCGCAGCTTCCCGGCTTTGCGCGGCTCCGCGGTCTCCACGCTTAACCCTTTCGCGTCTGAACCACGGCCTACGCCAGCGTTCCCTATCTATTCACGCCCCGTGCTCTCTCTGCACGCGGCGGCTTCCGCGAGTAACACAGCGTAGCTTGCGTCTCCACCACTAGCATTCAATCCAAGTTCCCCGGGCTAGCCTGGCGAATTCAACCCAGCGTACGTCTCCGCCCCACGATTTGGCTTCCTGTCCTTTGCTCCCCGGGCTAATCAGACGGATCCCAATCTGGCTTACGTCTCAGCTTCTGGTTTCAACTTTTCGCCCCCTATTCCCGGGCTAACTTGAGAACCCCAAAGTGGCTTTCGTTTCCGCCTTGGCCTGCCCCCCGCGGCTTCAATTTCCCTAACATTTTTCTCTACCCGGTATGTTTTCCCAAGCTTTCCTCCAACAATATTCCTCCCTCATTTCTCCTGGCCTCTCCCCACAGTCCGCGTCCGAGTCTGTTTGTTCTAGCTTTCACTTTCGCTTTTGACCTTAGAGATTTCTCCCAGCTTCCCCCCGTAGTCCGTATCCGAGTCTATGCCTAGGCTTTCAATAGCTTCTTCCGGCTCCTTTTTCGTCCGGCTTTTCCCTAGGCTGTTTGCTAGTTTCTCTCTCCGATATTTTCCCTAGGCTGTTTGCTAGTTTCTCTCTCCGATATTTTCCCTAGTTCTTCCCGTTTCTTCCCTCCTAAGTTTTTTATCCGTCCTAGGTTTCCTATCCGAGTCACGTTTCTTCCTTCCTAAGTTTTCTATCCGTCCTAGGTTTCCTATCCGAGTCACGGCACCATTATGTCGCTCCCCCTCTTCGTGGAGGAGCAACACAGGACCCTGCGCTGTTCTTTTCGTCTGCTCGGCCCTCCCCGGGTTTGCTGCTGGTTCTTCCCGGGTTGGCTACTATCCCTTCCACCTCCGTGGAAGGGCAGTTCCCCCTGGCCGCATTCCCCACTTCCGCAGGGGAGCGGCACACCGCCGGCCGGCTTTCTCGGGGGCTGCACGGGTTCCCTTAGATGTTCCCCATAGATGTTCCTCATAGATGTTCCTGATGCATGCCGTCTCTCTCCTCCTTTATAGTCCTCCTCCGCCAATCCCAACTCGGCTGCCCACACGCCGAGTACGCTGCTCTCCAATCAGGAGCAAGTCCTACAGTTAATTGGTTGAACTGGAGGCAGCTGTGCGGAAGCTGTTTACTTCTCTCCCAGCGCCATATTGTGGGAGAGCAGATGCATAGAATAGGTCTTAATTCCAGTAACAGTCTAGTCCGGTTTGCTCCCCACATTATGAAAATTGCCTGCTCATTGCATTTATTGGCATGTTTTTCTTTTGTGCCTTTTATATTGATTTGTTAGTACCTTATAATATTAATATTGTAAAGTAAATCTCTGTCTGCCGTATATGTTGCATATGGTTATAGTTTTTTTGGAAAAGGTTTACTTTAATTTGAAAGGCAGAGTGGCAGAGATCTTATATCCACTGGTTCATTTTCCAAATGGCCATGATGGTCAGGGCTGGGCCAGGCCAAAGCCAGGAGCAAGAAGCTTCATCCTGGTCTCCCACGTGGGTGACAGGGGATCCAAGCACTTGAGCCATCTTCCACTGCTCTCCCAGGCACATTGGTATGGAGCTGGATCAGAAGTGGAACAACCAGGGCTGGCACTGTGGCCTAGTGGGTAGAGATGCTGCTTGCAGTGCCTACATCCCATATGGGCGCTGGTTCAAGTCCCGGCTGCTCCACTTCCAATCCAGCTCTCTGCTGTGGCCTGGGAAAGCAGTGGAAAATGGCCCAAGTGCTTGGGCCCCTGTATCTGTGTGGGAAACTCAGAGGAAGCTCCTGGGTCCTGGCTTCCAATCAGCCCAGCTCCAGCTGTTGCGGCCATTTAGGGAGTGAACCAGTGGGTGAAAGACCTCTCTCTGTCTCTCTCTCTATGTAACTCTGCCTTTCAAATAAACAAATAAATGCTTAAAAAAAAAAAAAAAAAAACTGGAACAACCAGAACTCAAACCAGGGCTCTGATATGGGACACTGGCATTGTGAGCAATGGCTTAAGCCACAACACCAGAAATAGACCTACAGGTTGTTTGTTTGTTTATATGTAAGTTTCATATTTTTACCCACTCATGGGTATCAGTCTTTTCCTGTATGACTTCTACAACGCATGGTCTGCTTAGAGCTACCTTTCCCACTCTGTGAGTACAAAAACAACTTTGTTCAAGTTCACTAGCACTTGGAGTCAGTGTTGGACTTCTGTTTTCCTTGAGTTGAACCCAAAACGGTTGGAGTGGGTGTTGCTGCAGTTTCTGGGAATGGAGAGGAGGAGGGAAGAGGGCAGGACCTCGCCGTGGAGTGAAGACTCTGGCTAATTGGCTGGCTCTGGTGCAAGACGAGCAGTGAGTCAGACATGCAGACTAGGACACAGGTGATGCCAGTGACCAAGGCCCCTTCGGGACTGGTCTGTGTCCCTTCTGTTCAGACCCTAGCCAGCATGGTCACTGCTGCCGCAAGCCCGTCTTCGTCGGCCCCCCTGAAGACAGCAGCGTCGCCCGCAGAGAAGGCTGCAGGCTTTGCCTGCTGTGTAGCTGGGAACAGCCTAGATTCATTCTGATCCGGGGAGAGCGTGGTGGGCAAGACTGGCTTTGCCGTCAGGTATCCCCAAGTCCAAACTTTGTGCCACACTTAGCTGCTTAACCTCGCCAGGGTTCCGTGTTCCTTGTGTGAAACGGGCATAAAGCAGTGCGGGAGGCTGTCGGGGAGACTCTACTCCCCGAGGCCCGGCGCCCTCTGCGGCTCAGAGTGGACTCTGTCTGTGAGGGTGAGGACGGGGGCCGTGCGCTGGGTCAGAGACGGCAGTCGTGCGACTCAGCTGCTGCATGTTCTCAGGCGAGCGCTGCAGCTTCTGGTTCTGTCCGCAGGAACTTCCACGTCTGGAACGAAGGCTGGTTTGTACGGACGGACCTGGGCACCCAGTATGATGGATGGCAGGTGCTGGACGCCACTCCCCAGGAGAAGAGCCAAGGTAACCCTCTGGTGGCCCTTCCTGGACTCAGCGCTGGGTCGCATGCCTCTCAGTTACACACAGTAGGACTGCAGTGCAGGGGGCAGCCCCAGAGTCCTCTCCCTCCCCAGAATGCACCATGGGAGCCAAACAGAAATGTTTAAAAAATGCATTTGCATTTGTTTGCTGCTGCAGATCTCCTGGCCTGTGCCAGGTGGCGAGGGACAGGCACCTTCTTCTGCCAGTCAAGATCTACCCACACCACCGCCAGCAGCCTGGCGCTCCCACTGCAGAGCCCTGTGGGTGCCTACGGCCTTGGGGACTCCGTCCTCATGGCCAGCTCTGCTCCAAGCCTCCAGGGTCACAACCACAGCCGCTCTCACATTCCTGTATGTCCCACGCTGAAACAAACTCTCCTGCAAGCAGATCACCAGGACCCTGTCCCAGGCCTGCGCTCCGCCTCCGCCCTCACTCCCCCTCCTCTCCCATCAGGCTCAGAAACCACTCCCCCTCTCCCCCGACCTCTGCAGCCTGTCTTGTCTGATACCTTCATTCTGAGTCATTCCTTTCCGACATTAAAACCAAAGTGTATAAAGTAAAATACTCACATAGTTTAGACCTTTAAGTTGTTCCAAAAGGACTTAGTCTGACCCCCACGTCCAGCCCCTAGCCTGCTTTCTAGAAGCAGTATGTGTTGCTAGGTTTGCGGGTTGGGAGATATCTTCCAGATATTTTCTAGGCCATTGTTTTTTAGATTTTTCCTTGCGACCAAATTGGTTATCAGATCAAGTCAGTGGGTTGTGACCATCACTTTAAGAAGTGCAACTAAGCGGAATGCAATGGAAAAGGGAGAAAAAAGAAAATTAAATAAAATATCAGGGTGCCTTAGGCATAGTGAGAGCAGGTTCTGGCCCATGAAACGTGTCTCAGTGTCACATGTGTGTCAGCATGTCAAATCTTTCTTTCTAGGAGTCATGGTTAAAAAAAAAAAAAAAACTGAAAGTCACTGTTCCAGGCATATAGAAAATGGAGTGTGCACGTGTGTGTCAGAGTATGTGTGTGTGTGAGTGTGTGTGCCTCTTCTGTTTTGTGAACACATGGAATGATGCTCTCCTTTCGATTCTGCTCTATTTCAGCAGCACACTCCCTAAGTGAAACTCTGTCATCTCTCTCTCTGTTTCAATCCATCACTTGCTCCAGCTGCCTGGCTGTCTGTGCTGGGGGCGGGGGGGGGGGGGGGGGTCATGGTCCCGGCCTAGGAGCTTGGAGCAGCCGGAGGTCCCCAGGGCTGAGTGTTCAGGGCAACTCCCAGGAGCAGGGGGGTGGCCAGACTTTCCTCTTGAAGAGGCAGAGCCAGGGCAGTGGGAACCCACAGGATCGGGCAGGATCGAGCTGGTCCTGGATAGAGCTGGCATTGGGCAGGTGCCCTTGCAGATAGGTGACAGTGGCCTTGGAAGGCAGTGCCTGGGGCAGACGGTGGGGGCAGAAGAGGCTGTGGCAGGGGGTGGGGGGCAGTCTCCCAGAGGAGCAGGCCATGGACGGGCCTGGCACCAGCACGCACCCAGTCTCTGTCTCTTGGCCCCAGGGGTCTTCCAGTGTGGCCCCTCCTCGGTGCACGCCGTCCGAGATGGGGACGTGGACCTGGACTTCGACATGTCCTTTGTCTTCGCGGAGGTGAACGCAGACCGCATCACCTGGATCTATGACACCGCCAGCAACAGCCAGAAGCAGAACTCCCTGGACACTCGCTCCATCGGCAAGTACATCAGCACCAAGGCGGTGGGCAGCAACTCTCGCGTGGACATCACGGACAAGTACAAGTACCCAGAAGGTAGGAGGGTGTCGATGGGGCGGAGCCACAAGGGGCCCCTTGGTGAGAGGGTGGCTTTGAGGGCAGTGAGGAGCAAAGCCTCGTCCTCTCCCCACCCCACCCCCATTCTCAGCTCTATCCGAACAGTGGGGCTTCCCTGTGGCCTGCGGGCAGCTCTGGTGCCCCTGGAAGTTTGCTGCAGGGCCCAGGCAGCACCCTGCCATGCCCCGTGTCCCGTTCTCCGTTGCACAGCTGGGGTGACAGCACCATGACTGCACATCCCAGGGCGAGACCAGCCCTGCTAGGAGGTGTCCAAGGGCTTCAGGGAAGATTTCTACACCAGTCCGCTCCCCAGCCTCTGAGAAACACAAGCAGCAAGAGCCTTGCATGGAGAATGGCCCCAGAGACCCAGAGATGGGGCTGGTGCCACATGCACCCAGAGGCCCCCAGAGAGGCCAGATGAGGCGTGAGAGTGCGTAAGACAAGCCCCGGGCCCCCACAGCCGCCTCGGAGGACCAGTTGCCATGAGGCTGTCTTCACTCCAATTACGTTTGCCGCTCGGAAGCGGCTTTGATGGTTCTCAAGGGTGACCAAAGTTCTGCGTTTGAAGGTGAAGTTCATTTTTCAGACACAGCCAAAAATGCTTGGGCGCGAGCCTCCAGCAGGCAGGCCATGGTCACTCGCTCCTTCATGGGGTCAGCATCTCACTATCCCATGTGTTTGAAATGACTGATCCTCACAGTTGGTTCCAGGGGGCCAGGGGCCCACAGCACCCCCTTACCGGAAGCGTTGAGTAAATCTCTGGCGAGTGCTGGCTGCTGGCGCCGGCCGGAGCTGACCCAGAAGCCAAGCGCAGGAGGTGGGGTCTGACTGGGAGGGACCCCTCTGAGCGCTGGTGCTGGACGACACTGGGGGCCAACTCCAGGATACTCTGATCGGTGGCCTCGATTCGGCCCCCATCTGCCTCTGCAGGCCGTTCCTGTGGGTGGGTCGGTGGGCTGGGGCTTCTCTCAGCCAGCCTGGGGAGCCCCCCCCCAGTGCTGCTGCAAGCGGGGGCTGGGCGGGGGAGGGCGGGGCCAGCACAAGGTGCTTGTGTTGAGCAGCATGGTGGTGTAGAAAGCAGTGTTGGGGGAAGATGTGACCTGAGGCGGAGGGCGAACCCCAGTCCCGCCACTCATCACGGTGCAACCTGGAGCAGGCTCCTTCTGTCTCTGTTTGCATCTAAATGGGCACAAGGAGCCAAGCACAGTGCCCAGCCATAGAGAGGACATGGGGATCTGTCACTCTCCACGTCTGGGACACGCTGGGACAGTGGCCTCCGAGATGACTGCTTCACCGGCACTGCTTCCCTGGTGTATGGCCCGTGGGGTTCCTCAATACTTCCAGACCCTGGTGGTCCCGTCCCGGCAACATGTCCCAAGCGATGGACCTGGTGTGGCCTCAGGGCAGGGAGGGGCGGGGGCTCCCTTCGGGACCGCCGGCAGCGCGCCAGCCCCTGCGTGCCTGAAGTCGCCCGGCTCTTCCTACTTAATGATACCAGCTCATCTCTGAGGGATGAAAAGCTCATAAAATGGGTTGCTAAGCATTTACGCAACAGCAGCGCCACGGGGAGAGAACAGCAGCAGGAAGCTGGGTCTTGAGTAAGCCCAGAAGTTGACCTATATAGGCATTGAGGCTCTGGGCTTCATTGTGCAAACACACCTGCTTTGAGGTCCCAGGCACAGGAGGAGGCTCGGGTCCTGCGCGGCCATCAGCCCTGGGCGTGGACCTACAACTCAGCTAAAGAATGGAGAGGCACCAAAAGGAACCCAGCCCGCCAGGAGCTGTGCGCTCGGGTAATCTGGCTGCTGCCTCCTTTGGAGTAGGGCGTGTGGGAGGAAGCTGGGGACTGAGCCCTCTGCCTCTGACCCCTAGAGTGGCCTGGAGCCGGGACTCTAACCTGATGGACTCGGGCGTGTTGGCGTCCGAAGTCTCTGCCAGTTGTCGCCCAGAACTTACGGGAAGGGCTCGATGAGTTGCAGGGGGACTATTATGGGTCATCTGGCACCTTAATAATGTCCCGGGCTCGCTAGGGAAGCCGCGACAATGTATATGGTCTGCAGGTGTCAACGTCTGTCCGCCTTCCCCCATCACCAGCCCCGGGTTCAGGGCTCACAGCTGGCTACTCAGCTCTGCGTGCCCCGAGAGCCCTGCTGGGGTACGCCACCCTCCTCTGTGGCCCCTCCTGCCGTCACCCTCGGCAGCTCCCACCGCCTGGTGGAGAGTCAGAAGCCCGGGCTTTTAGTCACCCTTGCACTTCTGATGCCGGGAACCTCTCAGCAGTCTCATCACGGCTGGGAGCCAGACCGTGAGACAGCCTTGCTAACTGGCACAGACCGGGTGTCACTGTCGGGCCCTCGGAGCGCCTTCGGGAGCAGAGCAGGGGGCCATGGTGCAGTGCTTTGCAAGTTCAAATGCAGTCAGTTCTAAGTCCCAGCCCTGCTTGCTGCTCGTGGCTTCCTCCTAACCTTTTCCAGCTCTGTTTTGTGATTTATTTTTAAAATACCTGCTCATTCGTTAAGTCTCACCAAAGACGATTTATCAAAAAGCACAGAACAGTTTACATGTAACTTAATTAACAGAAGCCAGCGATCAAGCCAGCGTCGTCGTGTGTAAGCCATCTGCTTTCCCGACAGCTTCTGGGAAATGCAGAGCTGGTGGGAGAAGCATGAACCAGACCCCAGCGGGTCGGTGACCCTCCCAGGAGGAGGCTGAACGGAGACCTGGGAGGGGGATGCTCGCATGGGGCCACGCAGGGGGGTGGCCGTTGACCCGATGCGAGTCCCAGGCCAGCCCCCAGGCAGGGCGCCGTCTGCACCGCTGCAATGTTTCTGTCTTCTCCCAACACACAGGTTCCAGTGAGGAAAGACGGGTATTCCAGAAAGCTCTGGGGAAACTCAAGCCCAACGCGGCATTTAGCCCCACATCAGCAAGGGATTTGGTTGAAGAGGAGCGGTCGCCCAGCATCTCTGGTAGGTTCAAGATCACCGGTGTCCTGGCAGTGGGCAAAGAGGTCAGCCTGGCCCTGCTGCTCAAGAACCTGACCAGGGAGAAGAAGACGGTGACCGTGAACATGACGGCGTGGACCATCGTCTACAACGGCACACTGGTGCACGAGGTGTGGAAGGACTCCTTCACCGTGGACCTGGACCCCGAAGCAGGTAATTCGCCCCGGAGCTGGGGGAGCCCCAGGGACCCAAGTGGCCTCAGGTGGCCCAGCCGCCCAAGGAGGGGGCGGTCCGCGGCGCCTGTGGTTACACCTTGGTGCCTTGGGAGCTGCTTTCCCTGTGAACAGCACAGGTCAGGGTGGTGCCAACCCAAATCCTCTTCTGCCTGGAGGGAGTCTCCCTTACAGATGTCTGCCGCCTCCCAGAGCCTGCGTGGCCTGTCCATACAGGTGACCTCTCGTGACCTCCCAGAGGTCAGTGTCCACGGGACAGCGACTGAAGCTGAGGCTGAGAGAGCTGGACGACCGGCTTCAGAGGCTGGGTGTCAGAGCCAGGACGGGGCCGTGTGGGGTGCAGCTCCTGGGTTTCCTGGTGCTAACTCCAGGGCTACCTCTCCCTCATGCCACGCCCCCACCTCTGCCCCACAGTAAACCACTTTCCAGGTTTGACCCTGGATGGGCTACATCAGCCTAGAGTCTCCCCTGAGCCCCGCCATAGCTGCCACAGGGTGGGTGGAGTCTCTGGATTCCTGGCCGGTTTTTGCGGAGGTCCGAGCATTTGCAGGGCGGGCAGTGGGGGCAAGGACGCCTTGGCCCTGGGGAGCACGATGGGGACTGGCGTGGGTGGGGCAGAGGCAAGCTGGGGCCACGCGGAGGGATTAGCGCACAGGTGTTTCCACATGGGCAGCATCCTGCACATCGGGATGAGAAGTCGGGATTCACAAAGCAGATTAGGGAGGGAGGAGTAGAGCTTTGCCTCCCATAAAACCTGCTTCATTACGCGGCCCATCTTGCAGGAATTCTAGCTGCAGAGAAGTGCAGGTGTGTCACCCCTGGCGGAAGGCAGCAGCCCCAGCAGCCTGTCTGCCCGCAGACAGCCGCAGGTCTCAGCGGCAGGGACAGCCGCCCTGCCGGCAGCCAGCTGCCTTCCCAGCTCAAAGCAGAGCTCTCCCTGGAGACCGAAGATATTCACGGGAGGGAAGCGGTGTTTAAAGCTCCTTCTGCCAGAGCCAGCAGAGTGGCAGGAGAGGGGAGGAGGAGGCTGGTGAGGGGCCGGGGGGGGGGGGTGACGCTGTCTCGTGCTTGCTGGGGACCCTGGATGAGTCCGCCCCCTCTCCGGGCTGCAGCGGTTACTGACGGAGAGTCAGCTGTTCCGTCCACATTCAGGGCGGAGTCCTCAGTGCAGAAAGCAGAGGCGGCCTCTTTCCTGTGGCCCTAGCCTCCAGGAGCCTGTGCCCCTGGGGTGCTGGGGCACCCCGCGGAGCGCAGGAGGGAGAGCAGTGCCAGGACCAGCAGAGAAGGGAGAGGGCTGCTCGGCCTGCGGGGTCAGAAGAGGGGCCTTACAGCCCGGGGAGGGGCGACGCATGGAGAGGAGCTGGGAGGGGCACTGCACCTGGGGAACTGTGCAGGTCAAAGCATGGAGGTGAGAAATACACATAGGTCTTTGAAGGGGGAGGCAAGCTGGGCTCAGGTCAGGCCAGGCTGAGGGGTGGAACCTTAGTTCCCAGGCAGCAGGGAGCCATGGAAGATTTTGGAGTGACAGAGAGAGCAACGGCATGATTTAGAAAAACCTGCAGTCTTGCGGGGCTTGGTGGGACTGGCACGTGGATGGCTCAGGCAGGAGAGGCCTGTGACAGGGAGGTGGCTCCGGATGTGGTGGCCATGCACTCGGGCTTACGGTGGCCAGGGGAATCCTGAGCATTTATTTGGACAATGCCCCACTTCCCTTCCTAGTTCTTGATGTGTTGTCGTCATTACTGCTATTTGGTCCTTGGGCAGTCTGCTAACATGGGTGTCCTTGGCCCCACCCCTTAGGAGGGACCTCACCCCCTCCAACACTTTTCCAGAGTGGGGAAGAAGCAGTTACAGCCTCAGGCCCTGTGAGCCCATCCTTTTGGGCATCTGCCCACTCAGCCAGGCTCCTGCTGCCTCCCTGGGCCCTGTTCTGGGGCCCACCTGGCACAAGGGGGAGGTCCCGGTGGACAGGGCTCAGTGGGCACCTGGATGGCACGGGGACACTCCGCCAGCCCACACCTGCCTGGCCTGGCGTCTCACCTAGTGTACAGGAGCCATCCTCACTCCCTCGTGCTCTGTTCCGCCCCTGCTTCTCCTTCCAGAAACTCAGCATCCTGTGACGATCTCCTACGCTCAGTATGATAAGTACCTCAAGTCGGACAACATGATCCGGACCACTGCCATCTGCAAGGTCCCCAAGGAAGCCGAGGTGGTGGTGGCGCGGGACATCATCCTGGACAACCCCACCCTGACCCTGGAGGTAAAGGAGGGGGAGGGGCGCCTGCTCGGCCAGCCCTTCCGCCCCGCCAAGCACAGCCTTTCCCTCTGGTCTCCGCTCCAGCCCAGCCCCTGCCAGCTCGGTGAGCCTGGAACTCTGCTCAGGCCAGATGCACGTGCACGCTCGCCTGGCGCCTTCCCCAGTTCTAGTTCTAGACCCGCTGGGGCTGGAATCCCCCAGGTCAGCCATGGCGCACAGGCTGTGTTCTGGGCCTGCGTCTGAGAGCCACAGCGGGGCCCTGTGCCCGACCTGTCTGTGGGCGGTAGACCTGCACCCTGTTCAGGGAACAGACTAGACATAGGCACAGCTTAGGTGCATCTCTCCCTGCTCCAGACCCCAGAGCCACAGAATCACGCACTCCCAGGAGCCTAGTCTCATGCTCCCCTAGGCTGCCATCACGCCCGAGAGAACAGAGGCCCAGAGAGAAGCCAGGGCCCCCAGCTGTGCCCTGTCCGAGGCCTCCTGGTCATCAGTAGCCAAGACCAACATCTCCAGAGTGGCCGAGAGCAGAGGCTCTTCTCTCTCTCTGCTCTGACTTAGGCCCTGCCTGCTCCTGTCTGCAGGCCCTGTCCCTAGAGCCTGGACAGGTAGGGGCTGGCAGGGATGCAGGAGGTCCCTGGGGTCACTCTGTCCCTTTCTCAGCACCTGTGCTGCCTCCCACCCTGTCCCCGGCCTTCCAGCCACTGGGTGCAGAGCAGAGGGGAAGCCGAGCCCCAGGGAGAAGGAGCTGGTCAAGAGCAGGCCGACAATGGGCAGAGAAGATGGGCCTCCCCTTGGGGTGCAGCTGAGAGCCGCCTGTGCCAGGCCCCATTTGCCTGCTGTCTGCACAGTGAGCACCCTTTCCTGTCCATTCACAATGCCACCAGCTGCAGGGATCCCCCACCTCAGGGGGCAGAGGGACCCAGGGTGCCCACTCTGATGTGGGGTCCCAGTCTCCCACAATGCACCCTTTCAACTTCATGAGTCTGGGCTGTACTTCCCGGTAAGGAGCTGTCCCTTCTCGGGGACCATGAAGCTAGTGCCCAGATGGCCACACGGGGGCAGCAGTGAGGAGTGGTGGCTCTGCCCTTGGGCTGCGTCACCCCAGGGAGAGCTGGTATTGTGTCTGCGCACCACCATTCATCAGCAGTGACTCTGAGCAGGTGCCTTATTTGAGTCTCGATAGCTCCAGCTCTGTCCTGGGCATAATGGGATGTTTCCTTGATTGGCTGTCTAAAAATTCCCTTGTCATATCTGATGCCCCCAGACCTGGCCTTGTCCCCAGTCATACCCCCTCAGAACCCTCCGTCCTCTTCCTACCAGGAAAATTACCTTTATTTGTGCACTCGTTTGGTCATGATCCCCTTCCTGACTGTCAACTCCCAGAGGGCAGGGCTACCCTGTCCAGGACTCAGGACTAATAGCGCCCTCTGCAGGCTAAGGTGTGGGAGTCATGCCATCGACCCCGGGTTTTCGTTCGTCCTGGCCCAGCAGAGCTGCAGGTGCAGCCACAGCTTGTCCCCTGCATGCCGCAGCCTCTCCTGCTTCACAGGAAGCTCCCATTTCTGCAGACAAGGACTGGCGCGTCCCCACCCCAACTCCTGAGTCTAGAAACTGACACGGGGTTGCGGCCAGTGCGGCTGTGAAACATGCTGTCTTCAGCTGGTGTTGGAGTGAACTTAGATTCTCCCCGTGATGTGGCGTTCTCACGCCTTTCTGTGGTATTACCTTTCACTCAACACTTGGGTGCGCCATCTTTTGGGTTTCCATCCCAACTCTACTTTATCTTTAAAGTGATATCGTTAGACGGGAGATCAGAACACAACAGGCTCAAAATGCTGCATCGTGGGCCTCCTTCCGGTCTTTTTGAAAGGCACCTGATCTTCCCCTTTGAGAGGCACTCTCTCCTCTGCGTGCGCCGTCAGAGAGTCAGTTCTCGTCTGGACTGAATGAATTCACTCAGGGCTGGGGGGCACCCGTTTTCAAGCTCACAGAGGTGGTCACAGCCGGGGTGAAGTCCAATTCCATCACCTGGCACTCCTTGGCGATTAGCGTGAAGGACCTCAGGCCACAGAATCGGCCTCTTGGTCATCCCGATGGCTGATGTCCTTCAAGTCACTGCCCGTGCCCTCGGGCAGTCAGACACAGGCCGCTGCGGCCGGTCTTGGCTGTAGACGCATTTGCAGATTTGGGTCAGTAGGGCAGCCCTGGGCGCTCTGGTCACGTCCTCCGCAGCTGAGGGGCCTCCTGGGAGGCTGGAGGAAAGTGACACGCACTTGAGCGTGAAGCACTGTCGAGCCTCCCCGGGGCCTGCAGCAGCCTGGGCTGCCCCAGGAAGCAGAGGTCGTCCTTCAGGGCTTCTGAGCGAGGCAGGGAGGTCGTGGCACCCAGAGCCACCGCACGGCGCCCCTCGCCTGCTGAGTCTGAGTGTCCGCGGTGTGGGGTGAGCGCAGCGCCCCAGGATCTTCCATCTCGGGTGCCGGGAGGCCGGCTGGCACTGAGGGGGCTTAGCAGACAGTCCTCCGTTCCTGCACACTCGGACACCTTCCCCATCCCCACGGACTGAGCAGCCGGGTCATGGCCCCCACAGGTGCTGGACCAGGCTCAGGTGCAGAAGCCCGTGAACGTGCAGATGCTCTTCTCCAACCCCCTGGACGAGCCCGTGAAGGACTGCGTGCTGATGGTGGAGGGCAGTGGCCTGCTGCGCGGCAACCTCAAGATCGAGTGAGTCCCGGGCCCGGGCCGGGCAGGCACGTGGGGGCGGCAGAGGGCCCGGCCCAAGCTCCTGGGCAGGGCAGACAGAGCGAGCGCCGGCCTGGGCTCCCTTACTCTTAGGAGGGACTTGGGGCTGCGCTTGCTTTGGGAGCTCAGCAAATATGAACCCTTGGGAAGCCGGGCTCACCAAGCCAAGGGCTGGCCTTCGGGCTCAGCACAGCGTGTCCTCCCCTGCTGTTGGTGCTCAGCGCTGAGGGGACCGGGCGCCCCCCAGAGGCAGCTGGGGGGACTGGAGAAGCAGTGGCCTTTCCAAGCCTCCCCCGAGCCCCGCAGCCCACGGGCCTGTGTATCTCGCATCTGCTCTGATCCGAGCTCTTCCCCACCAGGGTGCCTGCGCTGCGCCCCAAGGAGCGGTCCCGGGTCCGTTTCGAGATCCTGCCCACTCGGAGCGGCACCAAGCAGCTGCTCGCCGACTTCTCCTGCAACAAGTTCCCGGCGATCAAGGCCATGCTGTCCATCGACGTGGCCGAGTGAGGGGCCCTGGCGGCCCCTCCCCCGCACAAACCTGGGACGCGCGGAGCAGGGAGTGCGTGCAAGCGGCGTGAGAGCCCTGCTCGGGCCGTCAGCCTCGGAAACCCACCTCACACCTGCCGGACTGGGACCTCCTGTCTGCAGCCACACCCCCCCCAACGGCCCCGCCCTCCCAGCCCGGACCAGGTCGACCCTGGCCTGTGACTTGATCACTTTTGCACGTCCTCTCCCTGCTGCCTGCTCCATGAGCCCCCCTGGGCCTGGTTCGTACCTCAGGCCCCTCCGTGCCGCAGGACAGGCTGGCCCCTGACCAGAGACTCTCCAGATGGACACGGGAGGACCGGTCTGCACTGAGTGCCGATCCCTGGTCTACACTCGGGACCGTCCCGCTCTGCCCTTGGGCAGCCGCAGGGGCAGGAGACGGTCAATCAGTCACCTGCTGTGGCATTCACATCTTCACATCCCAAATAAATGTTACCGAGCGTTACCAAGCGTGGCCGCACAGCACCGACTCTGCCAAGCCTCTGTTTCGCCTGGGGAGGGAGAGGGGGAGAGGGGCTGGCGCCATGGCCCTCTGGAGAAGGGATGAACTTGGGGACACCTTGTTTTCTGTGTCCCGTGTCCATAGGGACTGGGCTGGTGCTGTGTGGCTGTCGGAAGGGCCACAGACATCCGGGCAAAGCCATGATTAGGGCCTGTCTACAGCATCTGAGTGACAGGGGCTTCAGACTCTGCTGCTGCCAGCCTGGCCTCTGCCCTCCCCATGCCGTATGCCGAGGACAGGCCACCAGGTGCCCCTGCTGCCAGCCACAGCCCTCTCTGCCTTCAAACTCGCCCTGTGGGTTCCTTGGGCCTGGCACCTGACATACTCCGAGCAGGTCCCTTGGCTTTCTGTTGCATGCACTGACCCGTCCCGTTGGGCCAATCTATCTCACTTCGAATGTGAGGGACCAGCGCAGTCCAGGTAGAAGCCTCCGGCAACCCGGACCCTGTCATCCCCTTCTCCTCTTCCTCTCCTTCCTCCCCCACTGTTGCCTGATCCTTCAGAGCTGGAAAAGGACGAGGGAGGAGCCCCAAGACATGGGACAAAGGTCTGCCCCACGGTGCCACTGGAACGTGCAGTGGCCCCTGCCCAGGGCCCAGGGCTCCAGCTTCGGCCCCTGGAGGAAGCTCTGGCTGCCCTGGAAGTGTGCAGTGGTGGCTTCATGACGCTTTGGGGCCGGCCCCTCAGGGGTCCCACTGGCTCAGCGGAAGTCACACTTCCCTGCTGCTCCTCCGCCTGCTGCCTCTCCAGGTGCCCCAGCCTGGGCTTCCCACCTCCAGGACCTGTGGGGGGAAGCCGATGCCAGACTCCATCGGCATTTGCTCTCCCAGGGACGGTCACAAGGCCCCGGCTCTGGCGGCAGAGCAGAGCTGGGCCCTAGCCGTGGAGGCAGACGCTCGCATCCCCTCTCGCGAGAATCCTCACTCCCTGCAGGTGGGTTCCTGGGCCTCGCCGTTAGCTTTGGCTTGGAGATAGCACACCCCATTCCTCCTCGGAGGCTCTGGCCCAGTCCCCCACGGGGAGGGGTGGGGGGGAAGAGACTTCTGCTCTGGCCTCCAATAGGAAGGCAAAAAACCCAGACCTTTCCACTTCCGTCCATGCAAGGCACGCCCCAGATGGCCAGTCCTGGAGCATCAGTGTCACCCACCAGCACCCCCCGGGCACCTGCTTTGTGATCCAGGGATCCAGGCAGATAACAGCCAACAAGCAGCGTGCTCCCTGCCTCTGGCCGCCTCCCCCCAGAGAGCCTCTCCGGAGGCCCAACGTGGAAAATCCATGTAGGTTTCTAATGAACCCCAGGCACAGTCGACTGGTGAGCGCCGTGGCTAATACGTCCTCCATCCCGCATGGGTGCGGAATGGTTTTAGCCATCAAAGGACAGAGCAGCGGGCAGTGGCCTCGGTACCGTGTTTCTTTCAGGGTGGAGGCCGTCATGGTGCAGTGGGAGAGCGAGCCGGCTGCTTGCTGACCCCAGAGTCGGCAGCTGCCGTGCTGGTGAGGGGGCGCTTAGCCGCCACAGCAGGGGCCTGAATTCCAGCAGCAACAGGAAGGGCACTTACTTGTCGCCCATGTGAGGGTCCGGGAGGCAGTTCAGGCATCCATGTTCCTCTCACTGCCCCATGAGTTTCCACAGGTAGCATCCACTGGTGGTCCCACGTGGCCATTCTACCGTAAAGCTTTGATGTCCACAGTCCATCCGGGAGGAAAGGGGGGTGGGGAACAGGTAGGTACCTTCTTTCCCACTAAAGGAACAATGGGTTTTTTAAATTACACACCAAAATCATGCCTTCCACTTCCACTCCCAACCCATTGGCCAGAACCCAGTGACATGGCCACAGCCAGCTGCAAGGGAGGCTGGGAAGTGTGGTCATTGGCTGAGTGGTCGTTTACCATCAGAGAGAGGGTAACAGGCGAGACACAGGAGCCGCTGGACTGGAGTGGTGCTCCCTTACACAGGAGCAGAGCCCCTGCAGGAGCCGGGGGGCTGACTTAGAACTGAGAGGAGCAGAGGCCAGGCTGGGTCACATGCCCGATCCTTCTTCCCACGCGTATCCGTTAGGTAAGCACCACACCTGCCCAGGAGCAGGGAGAAGCTAGCAGCACATCTCGGGGGGTGGGGGAGGAGGGCATTGCTCCTTACAGAAACCGAAAGTGGCTAAGGCCTTGCTCCTTCCTCATCTCCCCCACCCCCCCACCCCGGAAGTACAGGGCACTGGCCGGGAGGGCTGCCTGTCGGGGGGAGCAGGCGTCGGGATGAACCTTCAGAGGCGGTGGATGGAGCCATGGTACAGCTCCGAGAGAACCGCAGCTGCCCAGTGGGGAGCCAAGGTGCACAGGTTTCCCATAGAGAGTGGGCACGGGGCAGAAACGGGCCACGGCCGATCACGGCCAGGGCCGCCCCGCAGGACCATGGCCTTGGCTTGAAAGCAGAGGCAGATCCAGGCGGGGCTGCCGCCTTGAGCACATGGCCGAGCAAGCTCGCTTCTGCCCTCGTGGGCTCGGCTGTGCGGTCTGTGGCACACTGGGGAAAAGATGGCCGCCGGCGTTCTCTAGCTGGCAGCACCAAGCCCCGGGGCTGCTTCCTACCCCTGGGAGCGTGTCCGGCCCCGACGGGACAGAAGCGGGCTTCTGTGAGCTTCCCAGCCTGGGCCTCCCAGGCTTCTGCTGTTGCCTGCTTGCAAGAGTGGAGAAGCCTGGGCCACTCTTGTGCCAGTAACGGCCTGGGCGTCCTTCCTTAACCTTTCAAGAAGGAACTTGTTGAATGGCAAGGAGGGCGATTATCTGACAGCACCGGGCTGCAGGCCAGCCTCTGGCCAAGCCATGCCTTGCTGGGCGCCCCCAGGCGGCTGCTGGGCCAGCAGGAGCTAGCACCCTGGCCGGTGCCCAGCATGGCGGCCTCTGTGGGCAGACGCTGCTCCAGGCTGGCCGGGCCGAGACTTTTCAGATGCGCGGTGCAGCCTGAGGCTCTGTGGCTCGCGCCTGCCTTCTCCACCTTTGATCTCTCAGAGGCTTTCTGTCCTACAAACCTCCTCAGCTGCTACACACAGCTCAGACTCTGCTTCCTGCAGGACCCCGCTGACACATGGCGCCACGAGCAGCCCAAACGGGGGTGTGGGGACTCGCTCACAACACAGGGGCCAGTGAGCGCCCCATCCTCGTTCCATCTTGGCCCAGGCAGTATGAGGAATACTCAAAAAGCTCATAGAAAATGCGTGTTTTGAAAAAACTGCGTAGGTTTTGAAATTTTGGCATCGAAATGAATTTATCTTTTAATTCTATTTTTCTACAAACTTGCTTTTAAATATTTATTTTATTTGAAATGCAGAGTTACCCAGAGAGAGAAAGAGATCTTCCAACTGCTGGTTCACTCCCCCAAATGCAAACGCAACAACCAGGGCTGAGCCAGACCAAAGCCTGGAGCCCGGAACCCCATCTGGGTCTCCCACACGGGTGGCAGGGACCCAAGTACTCAGGCCATCTTCTGCTGCCTTCCCAGGTGCATTATTAGCAGGGAGCTGGACAGGAAGTGGAGCAGCTGGGGCTCGGCTCCCAGGGGAGGCAGCGTCACCGTGTGCCCCAGCACTGGCCCTTGGGAGGAATGGGTGCCCCTGAGCGGGTGCTCTCCAAGGTGTGGGCTCCCTGACCGCCCTGGATCTTTGGAGCCTAGCAAGGTGGCGACTCCCCGCCTGCTGTGGTCCAGCCCCACCCTGCTCCTGTGCCGCGCAGCAGGGGTGCACTCAGGATTGGCTCCCACCCCCTGGCTGATAAATCATTTATCCCAGGCTGATAAATCAGGCGGAGTTGCAACATAACACAGTTGTAGATGTGTCAGGCCCGACAGGGAAATCAAGCGACTGTCATCCAAAGGAGTTGCACTAATTAGCGCTCGCGTCAGCAGGATGCAGCGATGCTGGTGGGCGTGCCCTCGGGCGTCTGATCTAGGGGACTGGAACATCAGCCCCCATGGGGAGAGTGGGCTGACCTGCGGACACACTTCTGGGAAACAGGGTTTCACACCCTGGCAGCGATCCCCGGCGCCTAACCCACATCGCCAGCCACAGAACTGGTTGTGGTTTTGTCACTGCATTTCCATGTGGTTTGCTCTTCGGCGAAGGATGTCATGAACCAGCATCTCCGAGAGAACATCGACTCCCACTCCAGCACCCGGCTCAAGGGCGCCTTCTCAGGGAGACTGCCCACCTCGCCCCACCTCGCCCCCCCCGCCCCACCTTGCCCCGCCCCACCCGCACGCGCCCCGCTCCCCCCCCTTCCTCACGCGCCTGTGTCTTTATGGGCCACTTTGGCGTCAAGTCCATTCAGCCTAGGTCTATCCTCCAGCCTGTACTGTGTACTTGTCCTGAGCCAGAACCATGGTGCCTTTAGCCCACGTCTTCCACACGTAGCACCAGTGACTGGTGTGGATGAAGCCCCACAAATATTCATGAAGAGTCACAAAAGTGAATGAGACTGTGGATACATGGATGAATGAATGAAGTGATTGGAATGACTGAAAAAATAAAACAGTGATAGCTACTGTGCCTTGAGGGTGCGCCCTCTGCGGGCGGCTGTTGGAAGCTCTTTGTAGGCATTTGTTAACTCCTTCCAGCAAGCCTCGGAGAAGACTGGCCGGCACCATAGCCCCACTTTGCAGATCAGGGAGCCGAGGCTGAGAGTCACTAAGGCCACTGGGAAGGTAGTGAGGGGCAGAACCAACCAGGACTCAGCCAGGCATGCCGGCTCTCATGCCTGACCTGTGTGCCACGCAGCGCTACCCACACGGCTGCTGAAAAGACATCCCGTGATACACACCAGCAGGTGCGCAGAGAGGCAGGGGGGTAAAGGACACGAAAACTCAGGGACTGTGGCTCTGCCACGGCACCCAGCCCCGGGAAGGCTTCCTGGGCGCCTCCTCCCAGGCCCCTTCCTGCAACTGTGTAGTAATTGGCTCCCATCCCCACGCTGAGGAAGTGTCATGGGCAGGGGACTCGCGTGGCCCTGGGCCCAGAAGCAGCCTCTCCCCTGACCCTGCCTTGGGCTCCAGGCCAGTCCCCCTCCCAGCCTTGATCACACGTGTCATGAGGAGCCAGGCTCAGCCAGCTGCACTCAGCCTGGAGCCTGCCCAGTGCCGGGCGCCCACCTCACCCCCACCAGTGACCTTCGAAGGTGGACGTCATCACGGCCTGGTCCCAGAGGGGAAACGGGCTGCCAAGGAGGCTCCTTGCTCTCGTACCAGCCACCTTCCCACACCTGTCGTCCACAGCACTTGACTGCAGCCATCTGTTTATCTGTCATGGTTGCCGGTCTACAGGGTGGAAGTGTAAGTGGAGTCCGTAACTGTGATTTATTGATCATGATCTGTCCCGGGCCATGACATGATCCGTTCAACGTCTCATCTGCCAGGCTCCAGGGCGACCGGGGCTGTGCCCAGAGCAGTGAACACAGCCGCTTCACCACCCTCGCACCCTGCCTGGGACCTCCTGCGCCCTGGACTCGCTGCATAGACCCGTGCCCTCGGCAGAACCGAGGGGTGGGGAGGCCAATCCATAACAAAATAGAACAATAGGGCTTACTGCTCAAGCTAATATTACTTTGTCTTACCTGTTATGTCTCCTTTTCCCTTTATACAGCTTTTTATTACTTACAGTCTCTGTGCTCAGACTTTATGGCCACTCTGTGGTAAATTAGCTTTCTCTCTAATCAAATAAAAACCATAAAATAAACACATACAAACGCATGAAAATCTTCGGAGGGGAGAGCGTTGGGCCTAGCAGCCCAGCTGCAGGTTGGGATGCCCGCACGCCGTCCTGCAGCACCCGGGCTCGAGCCCCACCCCGTGGGAGGCGGCAGTGACGGCTCCAGGACTTGGGTCCCTGCCGCCGCGTGGGAGACCTGGACTGAGTTCCTGGCTACAGGTTTTGGCCTGGCCCAGCCCCAACTCTGCAGGCATTTGGTGAGTGAACCAGCAGCTAGGAGCGGTGTGGGGGTGGGGGAGGCGGGGGGCGGGGGACTGTCTATTTCTCTGTGTGCCTCTGAAATAATTGAAAAGAACAACATATTTTATACAAATGAATTAAAGCGTGAAATTTCCCAAATATTTAAGCATATAAGGGAGCTGGAGAGGGACCGATGTGTGGCGCAACTGGTTAAGACGCTACCTGCAGTGACATATGGACACCTGTTCAAGTCCCGGCTGCTCTACTTCTCATCCAGCTCTCTGCTGTGGCCTGGGAAAACAACTGAGGATGGCCCAAGTGCTTGAGCCCCTGCACCCGAGTGGGAGACCTGAAGAAGCTCCTGGCTCCTGGCTTCAGATCGGCCCAGCTCTGGCCATCTGGGGAGTGAACCAGTGGATGAAAAATCTCTCTCTCCCTCTCCCTCTCTCTCTCTCTTCTCTCTCTCCTCTCTCTCCCTCTCTCTTCTTTCTCCTCCTCTCTCTCACCCCTCTATAACTCTACCTTTCAAATGAATAAAATAAATCTTTTAAAAGAGAGAGAGAGAGAGTTTTTAAAAAAAAAAAAAAAAGAAAACCTGTTGTCAGCTTGGGTTGTGCCTCTCCCAGAATTTCTAAGTCCTCAGGGGTGGAAGTAGAGCTCCTCCTACTGGCCCACAGGGGAAATGCAGGCATCTGTGACATCTGATAGCCTCCACTGGCGCGTGCAGGCCCACCCTTCTGCTTAGCCACGAAACACAGTAGGGGATGAGGCTTTAACTCCACAGAAAGATTCTAAAATTTGTGTTTGACCTGCACAATCAAGTCACCTGATCCTGGAAGCTGTGACCCCCGCCAGGGTCACCAGGCTGCTAAATTCTGTGAGCAAGAGCTCACTGACTCACAGTTGCTGGGCGATCCTGGTGGGGCCCAGGTACAGGGACTCAGCAGAGAGGAGCTGTGGTTTCCGGAAGCTTTGCTGTCACGGGGGTGGCTGCATGGTGCGGGGGTGAAAGCAGGGGGTAGGCAGGAGGAGTTGGATGACACGAGGAACAATGAAATAAATCCAAACCAGGAATCCAGCAACGACAAGGCACTGATGAGCAAGGGGGAGGAGGGCAGGGCTGGGGAGGCCGGCTGGCAGTGGAGTCGGGCAGAAGCCGGCCAGGAACCGTGAGGGGCAGGCAGGCGAGGATGTGCAGGCGGGAGCCCCAGGAGAGCAGGGAGAGCTGGGTGAGGGTGGTGGGGGGTGCGGACAGACAGGGGGTGGGGCCTGGGTGCCTTGAAAGCCAGCACGAGGCAGGCTGCAAGCGAGGTGGGGGCCCGGGGACGCTCTGACTTGTGTGTTAGAGAAACTCTGCAGCTGGCACAGGCGCCCAGGGAAGGGCCTGCAGCAGCCATGGCAGCCACAAGCCCCCGTGCGTATCAGCCTGGTGACAACGCCCCGCGTCATCAACGTGCCCCCTGCGATTCTCAAGGTCTCAATGCTGCTGTGGCCAATTCCAGCATGAGTCGATTGTTGTGCCGTGTTGAGCCTGGCTGGGCGCCCTCCTGCCTAGCACCGGGACAAGTCCTGTGACTGCACTCAGAGGCAGGGCTTTCTCGGGGCCAGTGTTGTGGCAGGTTAAACTGCCACCTGCGACACCAGCATCCCATACGAGCGCCAGTGCAAGTCCCAGCTGCTCCGCTTCTGCCTGGGAAAGCGGCAGAGGATGGCCCAAGTGCCTGGGCCCCGGCCCCCACCGTGGGAGGCCCAGGCGGAGTCCAGGCTCCTGGTTTCAGCTGGGCCCAGCCGCTTGGGGAGTGAGACCTCTCTCTCCCTGTCTCTCTCACTCCCTGGAACTCTGCCTTTCCAATGAGGATGAAATGTTAACGTTGTTACCTTGCTAACAGACAGAGAGCTTTCCTCCCAGACCCAACACTCCCCCCCCCCCCCGTCCTCACCCACGGCTGATCCCTGGGGAGGGGGAGAACCGGGTCTTCAGGTGACTCTGGGGAAGGAATAGGCTCGAAGTCAGGGGCTCACCTGCCATCCAGGGACCCCCAGGTCGCCTCTGTCTCCTAACAAGCCTTCTGAGTCGTCCCCCCCTCCCCGTGCACCTGTGCATCCATCAGTCAGCCACAACCATGCTGGCCACTGTGCTGTACCCACAAAAACACAATGGTCCATGGAGCTCGCATCCCAGTGGGGAGCCAGAGAGGAGGAGATAAAATCCAGAGAGCCTGCGATCACCAGGGGACAAAAGAAAGACGCAGGCGTGGTCCTGGGCCTTGGCAGGCAACAGTCCCCGGGGACAGGGGAATGCCGGAGCCCCGCGGGGCAGATCTGACGCAAGTGATGGAAACCGACCCTGGCTGAGCCAGGGAGAGGAGAAACTCCTGATAGGGCCTCCGAGAACTCGCACACTGGCTGCAGAAGGTAATGAATGGGCAAGAACAAAGCGCAGTCGCCCAGCTCGAGCCACAGTCAAAACCGCGTCCCAAAATCCGTCACCGCCAGCCCTGAGCACACAAGCACAAGAATCCATCCTGGCCACCAGAGCCATCACCCCGTCCCCACAGAGGAGGCCCTACTCACCCCTCTCCCTCTTGCCACAAGCTAAGAGCTCTCATTGGGAGCTGGCGCCGGGGTGTAGTCGGCTAAGCCTGCACCTGCAGCACCGGCATCCCACATGGGCTCTGGTTCGAGACCCAGCTGCTCCACTCCCCATCCAGCTCCCTGCTATGGCCTGGGAAAGCAGTGGAAGATGGCCCAAGTCCTTAGGCTCCTTCACCCGCATGGGAGACTCGGAAGAAACTCCTGGCTCCTGGCTTCGGATCAGCACAGCTCCAGCCATTGCAGCCATCTGGGGAGTGAACCAGCAGATGGAAGACCTCTCTTTAAAAAAAAAAAAAAAAGATTTTATTTTATTTATCTGAAAGACAGAGTTACAGAGAGAGGTGGAGACAGAGAGAGAGGTCTTGCATCCGCTGATTCACTCCCCAGATAGCAGCAACAGCCCGAACTTCTGTGTGATCACAAATGGGCCACTTGGTCCCGTGCAGACTCCCACAGCCCTTCCCAACCTTGCTGGCCCAGACTCACGAAGGAGCACACGGCAGCCACACACAGCCGGCGGTGCCTGCAGCAGGCTTGGCCCACGGACTCTGCCACCAAGGGCCCCGGGCTGAGGAGCACGGAGCCCACATCCCATCCCTGCCTCACCCCCCCCCACCCTAGGAGTCCTGACTTCCCACTTGCAAAGCCAAATGTGACCACGGGCGTCAAGCGGCTCCCGGGAGCTGGGCACGGTCACGTGTGGCTAATCATGCTTGCGGCACAGACAGCAGAGGGCCGCGGCTCTGCCTCCTCACGGACTGTGTGACATCGGGGAGCCACCTTGTGCCTCGGTTTCCTCACTTACACAGTGCAGATAATAACGGGGCCCCTGTCACGGAGTTGCCATGGGTCCTGGGATAACACATGCGGCGCGCTGAGAACCGTGCCTGGCAGAGTCAGCTCTGGTGATTCCTGCCAGGGCCAGGTACTGGCCAAAACCATCATCCAAGTCCGAGTGGCTCCCACCCCACCCCCACGACACCAAGATCTGACACACAGCTGAGAGCACCTGGAGCACTCCCTGCAGGTCAGAGTGGCGCGTGGTGCCAGCGCAACGCCTCGGCTGAGACCACGTCAGGGTCCCGAGGCTCTGCCTGGAGAAAGGCAGAGGCCGCTGGCTGTGTAGTGTCCCAGGGACAGCTGCGCCTTCCAGAACAGGGAGCACCCCAGGAGGCTGAGGGCTGGGGACAGCCTGCTGCAATCTTAACGACAGCCAGCAGAGGGCGACCTAAACTGGCCCCGGCCTCCAGGATGTAACTAGCCAAGGCCGACGAAAGCAGTGGTTTCGATGTGGGATCCACAGTGAGAGCCCCTAGGTAACTTGTCACAAACGCGCGTCTTGATCCATCGAGGGGAGGCGAGGCGGTCGGCGAGAATGTGTATCGGGCCCGCCAAGTTCTCTGGGCCTCTACTGTCACTGTACCAGTATCGGCCCCAGGAACCGGCCGTGGTCCCTGACAGCGTCTCTCCTGGCTCCTGCACTTTGGACTTGTGTCCCCACGTCTTTGGCCAGTCTCCTGATGTGAGACCCATCCACACATGCACACCTGGAATCAGTCCCTGTCTGATGAGGCTTTCCCCAGGGGCAGGCAGGCAGGGGTCCACGGGTGGACATGGCTTCTCCAGGGCAATCAGTTAGCTGGTGGCTGGCTCCACGTCGCCCCTCACCGGCTCTCCCACCGGGGAAGCCCTCCCAAACAAAGTACCCCCTTGTCCTTGTCTGGGGACCAAGGCCCAGATGAGCAGCTGCGTCCATGTGTTAACACCGTTGGACCGGGCAGGAAGGCTACATGGGACCCCACCGCCCCAGTCTTTCCACTCTGTGTGTGGTTGAAACTTTCTGCAATAGAAAATAAAACACATATAAAATACAAAATGTGTGTCTGGAGGTGGCAATTTAGGAATGAGGACCTGCATAAAAACACTGAAAACGCTAACAAAATTTGGCAAAATCAACATCTCTAGAACTCTGAAAATTAACCAAATTGAGAATAATGTAGGGGCATTCATTTTTTAAAAATGGCTGAATCCCAGTAAGAACCCCAGGATCGGAGGCCTTGACCCATTTCCCTCTCCCTGACCCTTCTCATGGTGGTCTGCAGCCCAGAGGCCAGCAGCCTGCAGCCCCCAGGGTCAGTCCCTGAGACCAGGTTGGCAGCTCCTGGAAGAGGCCTCTCCTGGGGGCTGTCCTTACCTGTCTGACCGGAGCTTGCCCTGCAGGAAAAGCCCTTATCCCCAAGACCTTTGTCAAAACAACCCGTCACTGCCCCAGGGCCATGATATCAGCGTGGTCAAATAAGAGCCTTGTCAAAAACGTTTGAAGACCTGGGGAGTACAATGTGCACGGTGGAAAGATCTGAGGCATTCCTGAGGATCCCGAAGGCTGTGTCACCCACGTGGGGGTTGTGTGCAGGGTCAAGAAACAGCCGAGGAGCCCCAACCTGTGACCCCTGGCTGACCTCCACGACCCATACAAGTAGGAAGTAAAGGCTAAGGCAGAGCTGCAGACCCACCTGAGCGAGGAAGGTGCCCCTCCCCGCCCCCAGCCTCTTGCCAAAGGGGGAAGAAATATTGGTTGAGAAATGTAATGAAATCTGACTCATCTTTAACCATCACTAAGCCAACAGCACAGACAGCGCAGAAGGAAAAACAGCCACACAGCCCACAAAAGGGAAGAAATCCTACTTCTGGAGGTGACACATGCTACTGCAAGACGTCCTGTTCTCAGGAAACATTATGAGAGACACGTGGAAGGCAGACAGATCCCCTACATCAGAAATGAAACCGGCAATAAAAACCGTCTCCAAAGAGACCAGTCACTGGACCTCCTAGAAGACTTTAACTCAAATATTGTACGTATTTTTTTTTTTTTACAGGCAGAGTGGACAGTGAGAGAGAGAGACAGAGAGAAAGGTCTTCCTTTGCCGTTGGTTCACCCTCCAATGGCCGCCGCGGCCTGCGCATTGCGCTGATCCGAAGGCAGGAGCCAGGTGCTTCTCCTGGTCTCCCATGTGGGTGTAGGGCCCAAGCACTTGGGCCATCCTGCACTGCACTCCCGGGCCATAGCAGAGAGCTGGCCTGGAAGAGGGGCAACCGGGACAGAATCCGGGGCCCCGACCGAGACTAGAACCCGGTGTGCTGGTGCCACAAGGCAGAGGATTAGCCTATTGAGCCACAGCACCGGCCAAATATTGTACATATTTTCAAAGAACTAAGGGAAAACGTGTCTGAAAAAAATCAAAGGAAAATAAGAGGATGATTTTCTTACCAAATAAAAAATGTATCAATAAAGAGAGAAAAGTTATAAATGAGACCCAAATAGAAATTCTGGAGTTGAAAAATATGACTTCTTATTGCAACTGGAGTTGAAAAATGCAGTAACTTTTCCCAAAGTGAAGTGAAAAATTTGGCTTGACAGGCTCCCCAGGAGATTTCAGATGACAGAAGAAAGAATCCCTGATAAGCCAATTGAGATGATTCAGTCTGAGGAACAGAAAGGTAAAAGAATAAGACAAATGCACTTGTGTGACATTGGCAATTATATCAGCATACATACAATGGAAGTTTCAGAAGGGGATAGGAGAGGGAAAATGGAAAGAATATCTGAAGAAATGATGAATGGAAATCTTGCAAATTTGATGAAAACCCAAGAACTTCAGGGAGGACGGGCTCAGGAGATGTACATGTGAGCACAGCATAATCAGACTATTCAAAGACAGACTCTTGAACTCAACAGGAAAATGGCTCATCACATACAAGGGACCCTCAGGAAGAGGAAAAGCCGACTTCCCATCGGAAGCCACGGAGGCCAGAAGTTAGTAGGACGACATACTCAAGACACTGGAAGAGAAAGCCTGCCAATCAAGAGTTCTCTATCCACCAATAGCATCCTTCAGAAGTGGAGGAGAGGGGCCGGTGCTGTGGCCTAGCAGGTAAAGCCACCGCCTGCAGTGCCGACATCCCACGTGGGCCCCAGTTCGAGACCCGGCTGCTCCACTTCTGATCCAGCTTTCTGCTATGGCCTGAGAAAGCAGTGGAAGATGGCCCAAGTCCTTGGGCCCCTGCACCCACGTGAGAGACCCAGAAGAAGCTCCTGGCTCCTGGCTCCAGATCAGAGCAGCTCTGGCCATTGCAACCAACTGGGGAATGAACCAATGGATGAAAGATTCTCTCTCTTTCCTTCTCCCCTCTCTCTCCCTCTCCACCGCCCCCCCCACCCCCGCCTCTGCCTCTGCCTCTCTGTAACTCTGCCTTTCAAATAAATAAATCTTAAAAAAAAAAAAAAGTGGAGATGACACATAGACATTCTAAAATACGCAAAAAAAAAATTCATCGCTAACCAGTTTGCCCTGGAAGAAATACCTCCAGACTGAAACAAAAGGACATCAGACGGCTCAGGAATAAAGAGCCGTGATGAAGGAACTACGTGGGAAAATATGGAAAACAGTGTAGACATCTTTGAAACTCTTTTCTTCTCCTTTGAGTTTTTTAAACTTATTGCAAAGCAACAGTAGCCAAAACACAATGATACTGGTATTAAGGACAGAGAGTCCGATGGAAGAGAATGGACGGTCCAGAAATAAATCCTCACCGACGTGGGTCTGATAAGAGTTTCATGTCCAGAATATATAAATGTCTAAATCACTCCTTTGTCACTACCCGCTTGTCAAAGCCACAGAACTGGGCGGCTCTAAGAGTAACCTATAAACACTTTAAAAATCTCCCAAGGAGGCAGGAGACCCCCGATGCAATGCAGACTACGCCAAAAAAACCAATTTGATTACAAACAGATGATGTGGTGTCACTGAAAGGCATGGGGAGCAGAGATGCTGGTCTAAATGATTTGGGGAATGACTGGAAACTCTAAGACTGAAGACCGGAAGCACTGTGCCTAACCAGAATGTGGTCAAAGGTTTTCCTTGGGGGTGCCCACACCGTGACACACGTGCGGGACCTCCCCACTCAGACGACTGCCATGCACAGGACTAACGCCGGCCACAAAAAGTCACTGCAAACGGACTGAAGGCTTCAAGATGAGAGCTCAGACTGGATCCAGCGCTGTGGCATAGCAGGCAAAGCCGCCACCTGCAGTGCCGACATCCCACATGGGCACCGGTTCGAGTCCCTGCTGCTCCTCTTCCCATCCAGCATTCCCATGGGATGCCTGCACTGCAGGCGGTGGCTTTACCTGCTACACCACAGCGCCGGCCCCTGAGACACCTGTTTTCAGAGCAGGTTCTGTGTTCTAGGTCTTGGATTCTGTTTTGACGGCCACACACCCAGAGCATGCTCTTGACCTCCTCCAGCCCCATATACACCATTCCTTTCCTCATTATTTTCAAATTGACATTCTTGTCTCCAAATGGCATTCTCTAACTACAGAAAGGAGTTGCTGTTATGTGATCTGTCAGAAATACAGCGACAACTGTGCCGTGCCTCCTGCGAGGGTTTTATTAAATGCGCCTACTCCCCTCGCAGCCCCTCTGCACCCTCCCCACCTCCCGTCGGTGTAATTTTGCAGGCTCACTCTCCATCGGCCCAGGTGGTTAAACCACATCTACTTCTACATCCTGAACACTTTGCCTTCACGGGAACTCTCAGCCTCACGGCTGCTCTGTCTTCTTCCTGCTTGTTCCCATGACAAGCCAAGCACTTTGCAATGGTTACAGTAGCCCCTCGAGACTCTGAGGCCTGCAGCGGTGCCACCACTGTCGAGACCCTGGGAGACTTTTTTGCCGTCTCCACAACTCCTGATCCGGATGCAAAAGTCCCTGTTGGCTCCCTGGGGTTCCCTGCAGGATTGCCCTGGAACCCGCGTCTCTTCCACGCCAGAGCATTTGCTTCCTGCATCTTTGTACTTGGCTTTCTCCTCTTCATGTGTGGCAGGATGTCCTCTGATAATTCTTTTATATTAAAAAAAAAGTAAACTTTATTTATTTATTTAAGCAAGACAGAGAGAGAGGACTTCCATCCTCTGGTTCATTCCCCAAATGCTCATAACAGCCAGAGCTGGGTCAGAATGAAGCCAGGAGCCAAGCACTCAACCTGGTTCTCCCAAGAGGGTGGCAGCAACCCAGTTCCTTGAGCCATCGCTGCCGCCTCCCGGGTCTGTAATATCAGGAAGCTGGAGTGGGAACGGACCCCAGGTACTCCAGTGAGGGAGGGGGGCTCCCTGACCTTCAGGCTGAATGCCCACTCCTTGGCTTGCTTTTCACCTGTCTGGATTTCTCCATTATCACAATAGGAATCATTTTTTAGATCTGGCCTTTCGCTTGCCATTCTTCTATCTGCTTTCTTCCCGATTCTCCCAGCCTGTGCATCTAGGCTTCTTGCATAGACGCGTTATAAATTATCAACTGATCCAAGGTAGCTGTGCACACGGCGTTCGCAGGGTGCGGTGTGTCCCTGCACTGCCTGTGTGCGATGGTGATCACCAGCTTAGGGCAATGGGCATCTCCATCGCCTTGAACACATCTCGTCTCTTTGTGCTGGGGACACTCGAGTCCTCTCTTCCAGCTGCTTGAAACACACAGTCGGCTCTGGTTTAGACACCCTCCCGGGCCACAGGCCTCTAGAACCTTCTCAGCAGGGCAGTTGTGTGTGTGGCAGGTGGCACTCAGGTGTGGTTTTCTGGGGTACCTGGGCCGAGAACGATCCCTGATCCTGGCTGTGCCGGCCCGGACACGGTCAGAGCCAGGAGCTTCTCACCCCTAACTGCTTCACCTGTTCTTCCTTTTGATTCCCTTAGGAGTCTGAGGAATGTTTAAGGGCAGGAAAGATTGAGAAATAGATTGTAAGAGTATTTTTTCAAGTGGCTTCCATTTGAGATTTAGTAAAAAGGCACTTAGAATTCTCAGGAAGCACATCATTCTCCCGGCAGAATTGAATTATTTCATTCTCTCTCCCAGGGGGCTTTTGCTGGACGTGTTCTCTTCCAGCTCTGTACTTATGCATTTCCTGGGAATCACCCTTTTACCACGTGTTGTCGTAATTATTTTCTGCATTTGTTCCTTCTTAGGGATCCTGAGTTCCTTTAAGGCTACGGGTCGTGTCTCACTGCCTTTTATCCCTCCTCCCCTTTATCGTGTTGCCAGGGGCGGGAGTTAATAAACAGTTGCAAAATCCATGCAGAGGTTTTTGATAACATGCATATTCCAGGAACCTTCTGATGACTCTTTGTATGCATAGATTTAAATATTTCTGCACCAAAAATAAACTCAGTTTTTAATTCCATTTTTTACAAACACTTTTTAAAATGTGATTTGAAAGAGCTCCCACCCAAATGGTTCACTCCCCAAATGCCCACAGCAGCCAAGGATGGGTCAGGCCAAAGCCAGGCCTCCCATGTGGGTGGCAGGGACCCGACTACTTGAGCCATCACCACTGCCTCCCAGGATCTGCATTAAGCAGGAAGCTGGAGTCAGAAGCAGAGCTGGGACTCGAACCCAGATACTCTGGCACTGGAGGTGGCCTCTCAACCACTAGGCCAAACGCCTGCCCTCCATGAACATTTTGAAGCACCTCAGATACGTTTGGTGCTTGGAAGGATGAATGCAGAACCGGAACCAAGTAATAGCAGCACCAGCAAAGCCAGCGCCTGGCAACCTCCCTGGGTCTCAGCTGTGGCAGAAACGAGAGCGCTTTAGAAGGATACTAATGATGATGTGACCGCGGGGCTAGGAAGCGGGTCCTACGCTCAGGCCATCTGAGGTCAAGTTGTGGGCAGGCTTGAGGACCGGGTGTCTCCTTTCCCATTTCCTCTCTGACACTAGCGCCCCACCATTGCGGGAAAAGCTGATTGGAGTGGCACTTGGTACAGAGGAAGCACGCAGTAAATAAACATTGTACTTTCTTAGAATGGTAAAGACAGTATGCCTTTAACAATTTCTAGCACCAACCTAATCTCTGTGAGGCCTGATCCTCCTGGTTCCCAGGAAAAACACCTTTTACTCTTGGATCAGTCACATCAGACCATTCCAGTCCACGCTGCCTCAGAGTGATGGCCCAGGGCCAGCACTGTTGTGTAGCCGGTAAAGCTACCTCCTGCAGTGCCAGCATCTCCTATGGGCACCGGTTTGCGTCCCAGCTGCTCTGTTTCCGATCCAGCTCCCTGCTAATGGCCTGGGAGGGCAGTGGAGTGCTTGGACCCCTGAACCCATGTGGGAAACCCAGAAGAAGCTCCTGGCTCCTGGTTTCAGATTGGACCAACTCCAGCCATTGTGGTCATTTGGGGAGTAAACCGGCAGATGGAAGACCTTTCTCTCTGTCTCTCTCTTTCTAACTCTGCCTTTCAAGTAAATAAATAAATCTTTAAAAAAAAAAAAAAAAGAGTGATGGCCCAGTTCTGGATGAATACACGGACGAGGGTCCTCAGGGAGGTGACACCTGCGCATCCCAGCAGAGGCACAGTCAGCTCTGAACCCTTGGCAGCTTCACACAGCCACACCAAGTTTGCTGGGTGGACAGATGGATGAGGAGGGCCACCTCTGGACACTGGGGCAGGCAGAGGCCACCTCTCAGCCCTCGGCTTGCCCCACAGCGGGCCAGAACAAGGGCTGCTGACTGTGGAACAAGGGCCCCTGCCTTCAGGCTGGGCGAGCAGTGAGCACTCCTTCCCCTGGTTTGAACTCCGGCTGCCTCGGTCACCAACCAAGGTCATTACTCTCGGGAGGGGATGACGCAGAGATGAGCTGGGGCTTCGCGGTCTTTTATTAGTTGCCCGGTGACTCTGCCCAAGAGTGGGAGGGAGCAGTTTCACCTTCCGTTTTCCAGCTGGGTTAACAGAGGCCCAGAGAGGAGAGGGGACAGTGGACAGCCTGCCACCTGACCCGTCCAGGTCCAGCCCTGACAGGTCCTGCTGACTCACGGTCTTGTGATGATGAACTCCCCAGGTGACGGAGGGGGCTCCCAGCTGGAGCAGCCAGGGATCCCAAGTCCAGCCGCTGCTCAGACCCTGGCATTCACCCCTCGGCGGCATCGGGCCCGTGGTTGCTGGAGCCATGGGGCCCTGGAAATGGGGGTTCCCAGTACTGGGGGACCCCCTGGGATGCTCCCTGCGCTGCACGGCTGCCCTGCTTCCCCCACCCACAGCCTCAGGCCCCTTCCCTTGTCATTTGGGTCCATCTGTGGCCCTCTCTCCTGGGGGAGGGGAAGTTTGTTCCAGACCAGGAAGACGCAGACATTCTGGTCTCAGGATCCCGTTGCACTCTGAAAACCTACTAAGAAGCCCACACAGGCTTGTGCCTGTGAGTGACATCTATGGGTATTTACTGACGTGGAAATCAACACTGAGAAACTTACAAAACAGTCATTCACTCATTCCTCTACAAACGAACAAATCCATTGTATCTCAACATAATTAGCATCTATTTATGAAAAATAACTACTGTGTTCTCCAAAGCCAAAACACAGCATTAGTAAGCGTGGCATTGTTTTATGGTTGTCTTTGTTTTCTCGGCTGGTTGGTTTTTCTGCGAATGTTTTTAACTAAACAGAAACTTAATGGAAAGCAGCTGGGACTTCTGTATTCGATTTTTTGAATCCCACATCCTCTAACCCCTGGAAAATTCCACTTCGTCCCCCTAAGAGAATGAGATTGAAACAGGAAAAAAAGAAGAAGCCTTGAGAGTTGTTCAAAGATACCCCCCAGGAGTCTGGGGGCCCCTAGATCTCCCTTTGCGGCCCCTGCTGTGGACAGTTTCCTGGGCGCCAACCTGCACGTGTAGCACCTGAGGAATGGTGAGGAGGCAGATTCTGGTCTCGGAGCTCCAGGGGAGGGCCCAAGCCCCCAGGGGATGCTAAGGCCACTGCCCTAGGACCTCGTACTCAGGGATTCCTAGCTCTGCCTCCGACATGCCTAGAACAGCCTGGACACACGTCCCAAAACCTGAAATGCCAGCCACAGTGCAGCCCCGGGCCAGCTGTTAACACAGTAGGAAACTGGAAATTAAGTCAACTCAACACAGTGCCTACTTTCCCAAGGTGGCAACTGGTGCCTAAGAACGCATCACTGCTCAGGGCGGAGGGGCCCAGCCCAGGGCTGTGCCGCTGCGCGTCCTGGAGAGGGCCCCCTCCCCTGTCCTTCATGGTCTGTCAAAAGAGGCCCCTGCTTCTCTCTACCTCTCCCCAGCAAGGACAGCGCGTTTCAGCTCGGCCGCCTCTCCGGGGATCCAGGGCTCCGGGCTGGGCGGGCAGGTGAGAGCTGAAACCATCCAGACACGCTCAGTCGAGACCACTGCAGTGGAAGGTGCACAGACAGATGGACACACACGCCCAGGAGCTCCAAGCAAAGAGACTGGAAGCTGTGGCAGCCAGGCCTGGTTTCCCACAGGACAGTGGGGCTGGGATGCAGTTGGTAGCACGAGAGCTAGGAAGGCTTTCAGGCAAGAGCCCAGCCTGATAAATGTTGGCAGTGGGGGAAGATGGACACAAAGGGCTTTAGGGCTGACTTTCGCTGCCATGACAGTGAAGATTCAAATGGCAAAACCAGATGGCACAGAAAACCATAAATAGTAATAGTAACAAATAACATCGTGGGTCATGTGCTGGACACCGTTCCAAGTGCTTTCCATACATGAACCTTTCATTTCCCCAAGGGCGGCTGCTCCTCCTATCCTCCATCACATACAGTGAGGAAGCCAAGCCACGGAGAGGTGAAGATTCTGGCAAACAGGGAACCAAGTGGCGGCACTGGAATTCAGCTTGGGTGACTAGGAGCCGCGATGTCAAGCAAACCTGCAAGGTAGGGAACCCGCTTTTATTTACACACTGGGCATCTGCTATGCACCAAGTATCTATCCAAGCTCTGAGCTCTGGAGTCTGGTTGTTGGCTGTGGGCTCCCACCTGAGCACTAGCGATAGGAGGACCTGGTTCAGGAACTTCCTGCCATGGTAGAGTTGGGCCAGGGGTCTGCGTGCCAGGCAGAGTATTTATGCAGAGAAACACAAAGACTTGGGAAAACCAGGATTGTGTTGCAAAGGCCATTGGAGGCTATGGTGAAGACTTTGAACTTGACAGAATCCATACAGCCTTCAGGACTTAGGGTGCCAATATAAAAACGATGCACATTGAAAGAAGTCAGAATCAGGAGTAGAGCCAGGACTCAAACCCAAACGCTGCAACAAGGGATGCAGGCGTCAGCCGCCAGGCCAAACGCCTGCCCACTTCCACTTGCTGAATGGCTGCGGAGTTCTTCATTGCACGGCTGCATCACAGTCAGGACTCACTGAAGGAGACGGGGTGCTTTCACTGTGTGACGCTTTATGCTGCAGTAAAGATATTTGTACATACACCTCTGAACGCATGTGTATCCATGCAACAAATCCCACGTATGAAACTGCTGCCTCAACAGTTTCACATCTCAGAAACTGTCCAGGGGCCCACGCTGTGGCTTAGCGGTAAAGCTGCTGCCTGCAGTGCCAGCATCCCTCATAGGTGCCAATTCGAGTTCCGGCTGCTCCACATCCAATCCAGCTCTCTGCCATGGCCTGGGAAAGCAGTAGAAAATGGCCCAAGACCTTGGGCCCCTGAACCTGTGTGAGAGACCTTGAAGAAGCTCCTGGCTCCTGGCTTCAGATCTGCACAGCTCCAGCCATTGCGGCCATCAGGGGAGTGAACCAGAGGGTGGAAGACCTCTCTCTCTCTCTCTCTCTCTCTCTCTCTCTCTCTCTGCCTCTGCCTCTCTGTAGCTCTGCCTTTCAAGTAAATAAATAAATCTTTTAAAAAAATGTTCATCAGAAAAGTACACAAAAATGTGGCACAGCAGGCTAAGCCACCGCTTGGGACACTCGCATCCCACTTGGGAGCGCTGCTCCGCTTCCAATCCAGCTTCCTGCTAATGTGCTGGGGAGGCAGCAGGTGATGGCCCAAGCCCTTGGGTCCCTGCCACCTAAGTGAGAGACTCAGGTGGAGTTCCTGTCTCTTGGCTTCAGCCAAGTTGTGGGCTTTGGGGGAATGAACCAGCCGATGGAAAATCTCTCTCACCTATCTCTCTCTCTCTCTCTCTCCCTTTCAAATAAATCTTCAAAAAATATTTCTTTGGAAGGGCAAAACAACCTAAATTCCTATCCGTTTGGGACTGGTTGGCTAAATTATGCAAGTCACACAAGACTCAACGCTAAGCATGACAAGGCACATCCGTGGGAGCATTCTGTGATCGAAAAGGAAGCACGGGCCGGTGCCGCAGCTCACTAGGCTAATCCTCCGCCTGCGGTGCCAGCACACCGGGTTCTAGTCCTGGTTGGGGTGCCGGATTCTGTCCCGGTTGCTCCTCTTCCAGGCCAGCTCTCTGCTGTGGCCCAGGAAGGCAGTGGAGGATGGCCCAGGTGTTTGGGCCCTGCACCCACATGGGAGACCAGGAGGAAGCACCTGGCTCCTGGCTTCAGATCGGCGCAGCGCCAGCCATAGTGGCCATTTGCGGGGTGAACCAACGGAAGGAAGACCTTTCTCTCTCTCTCTCTCCCTCTCTCTCTCTTCTCTCTCTCACTGTGTAACTCTGCCTATCAAAAAAAAAAAAGGAAGCACGGTGTGTGATTATGGGAAGGACAGGTTACGAGGCGGCGTGTGGGTCCTGCTCC